>NW_015625034.1:396051-408174 GCF_001515625.1 Sinocyclocheilus rhinocerous
GATGCGTATCTGAGTCATGAGATGCACATCCCTAATACATATAAGGCATTTGAAGAAATATGTAGGAGAAGTAGGAGAAATAAACAATAAATGCAAGGTAAAATGTTTCCATGTTTTTAATGTGATCTTCATATAACAAAAATAAAAGATAATATATGTGAATGTCAGTTGTTGAAGAAATATAAACAAGACAAAGCAATTCACATAATAAAGAAAATGCTAAAAAAAAAAAAGAAAAAAAAAAAGACAACGGTTATGCAGCTGAAAATGTTGTAAATCCAGCTGCAGCTGAAAATGAGTGTATTTTAGAAGACCCACCTAACACAGGCTAAGATTAACAAAACAACATCGACTTTATTCAAGTAACAATCATGAGAATCATGTCTATAAAAATGAGAAAGGATAAAACTCAGATAAACACAGATAAAAATAAAAAGTTTCTGTAGATGTTTATTTAATGCTGGCAAGAAGAAGGTAAAGGGCACTGAACTGAACTAATTATGATCTTAAGGTGTTACACTGTTGTCACTGCTGTGGTAGACAGCCCAGTGAGCCCCAATGGAGGTGATTCCCCATCCATTCTGTCGACCACTGAGAAAGCGTAGCTCACTTCCATCATGGGTCGGGTAGAAGTTAAATGAGATTCCAGAAGGTTGTCCCACTTTAAAAGATCGGCCTTGACTAGTGACAAACATAAGCTCATAGATGTAGCCATAGTCGTACTTTCCAGACACCTGAACGATGGATTCGTTGTCAAGAAGTGTCATCTCCATCTGAGTGCCATAGTTTGCACAAACAAGTGTTGTCCAGTTACCATCATAACTCAGCTGGATTCTAAACAGATATGTGTCGTCAGTGTTCAAATAGATACACACAATGCAAATTACTTAATTTTACATTAAGTCACAATAAAACACATCTTAATTAGTTTGGCACTCTTTTCGTCTGGATAGGTGATCAGTGCTGCATTGCTTTACTTACCCACCAATGTATGCACTACTGTATTCCCAGATTCTGATACCAGTGATGCGACCCGTATGTGCAGTGGAATATTCAGTCCCACTGCCGTCCCCAGCAGCCAGGGCAAGAGCTATCTCCCAACTGTATGCCATTGTAAGTTGGATCTGCATCTTGTTATCACTGTACAATTTGCTTTACATCACTTTATATCACTAGGTAGCAGTTTCCAACATCTAACTACATTACATATTGACAGAATGGTGATTAGTGTTTTCGTATATACCTAAGAACATTTCGATGATAAAAGATAATCACTGGAATTTTAGAAATATAAAGTTATTACCTACAGTTATACTTGATGTGGTTGATATTTGAGCAGTCTGGTTTGCTTACTAATCCTTCCTGCATTTATATTCTCCTCCTAGTCAAACCTCTTCTATTGGACAAGGTATGATTGTCTTTCTGTCTCAATTATGACACACCTCAAATAGAATGTTTTGGAATGCAAAACAAGTTTTGGTCCAAATGCAAAGAATGATTAGAATGATATATATATATAACTTTGCTTATTTTGCCAAAGAGTGTGAACTTTTTTTTAACAAATAAAAAATATACAAAACAACAAGGATAGGAAAAAGGGTTATACAGGAAATTCTAAGAAAATCCAGGATAACACATCACTAGTTTTTATATTAGAACACTATGTTTATTTAGAACAATGTAAGCAACTTTCGCATCTCTTGTAAATCACACTATTACTGAATTTGTAGTAAGTTGATCAGGCCCTCTATGTGCAGAGCTCCATTAAAAATGAGCTGTTCATAGTCATAAAAAGAAAGGGTTCTGTCGGTCTGCTTAATATTAGCTATATTATTTATTTTTAATAAATTTCACTAGACTTTACTAAGTACAGATAAGGATGATTTGTCCAGTAATGTATGTATAATCTAGCATTGATGGATATCTTTTTTTTTTTTTTAATGAAGGACAAATGTTTTAGATTAGATGTCTCTTTTCTTAAGTATACAGTTATTTATTTGTACCTGACAAATCACATGATATTGATCATAAGACATGAAATGCCTCACCTAGCTTGATGGTTTGCTTTTGTAAAAAAAAAAAAAGTAGCAGTACCATTAAAAATAAAGCTAAAATAAAATAAAAAACCTAAGCATTTACCACTATGTTTGTATGTATTGTATGACAAGCTAGACACAAAATATTTTCAGGAGATAAAAAGAGATTTCAACATAAAAATAGAGCTAATACATAAGTATAAACAGTGATCATCATCATCATGTACTTCATGGATGAATTTTTATCTATGCTAACAAATAAATGGCCCTTTAAAATCTAGAAATTGCAAGGGATTACAGGAACCCTGGTGTATTTCCTCATAGTCAACATTCCAACTTGATAACATGCTAAAGTATGTTTTGTTCTATTATGTATAACTTGGGCATCTGGATTTTTCATGTCTCAAGTGTTGTTTAAAAATCTCTCACACAGGCCTGTATCACATCTTGAGAATATGTACATTTTCAGTTTTATTTAATTATTGGTAATGCTTTACAATAAGGTACATTAGTTATCAATAGTTAATAAACATACAGCTGCTCATTGGTAGTTCATGTTAGCTCAGGTCCATTAAATAATATTTACAACAATTTTTAAAAACTCTTTATATATATATATGTACTTTATTATATACTGATCAGTCACAACAATTAAACCATTGACAGCCCAGGTACAAAAGAAGTACACTTTAGATGTACTAATATCGATGCACTTATTATATTTTTATTATACTATACTAAGTGCATAATAAATGTGTTATTTTGGAACAACTTTAAGTATGTTAAAAGTGCTCTTTAAGAAATGCTAAGATCAACTTTAAGCTAATTGCAATATATTTTAACATATTTAGTTGTGTTAAAATGGAACAACTTCAAGTATCTTTAGTGTAATTTAAATGTACTTCTTTACATTATTTAAAATATACTTTTATACTCCTTGAAGTAAAGTTAGATTATATTTTAAGTTTCACTTTAATGTGCTTCAAAAACATTTTCAATAGCATTTCAGCTCATTAGAAATGCATTACCAGTACACTATTTGTTTGTTCTATTAGTTTGCTATAAAGCTATTTTCAGCACTCAAATATGGTTTATTAAAATGCACAAAAATCATTAAATCAACATGACACACACATACACTTTCAAATCTAGAAAACTTTAATGTACTTTACAACAATGAATCGTGTGTACATAACAAAAATAAATTCCTTGAGGACATTTAAAAAGCACAGCAGCATATATAAAATCTTGACCAAAATAATTATAATAAATTAAAGATCAGTGAAATGCTATAACAGAACTACTTAAATCAGTGTAGAACGTCCTACATGTATTACTGGAACACTATGAACATTTGAATCACTCTGACACTGCATAACATTGAATAACAATGCATAATGCAAACTCAACCCTTGCTAATGGCTAAACCAAATAAACATAAAACTTGAAATACCACCAAAAGGATTTAAGTTCCGTCGCTACGACGGATTTCCCTTAGTTCATAATGACTTGCTTCATTCCTGAATGATTCAGCCGTTCGAACGAATCAATTGAATGAATGATTCAGTGATAAAATCAGTGACTTGCCGCCACCTGCTGGTGGATTTAGTTTAATTTTTAGCCTATAATTTCAGTTATTTAAATAATATTTCTGTATTCAAAATTTTATGTTTAAAACATTAATTTTATTTAACACATGAATTTAATTGCACTCATGCTACCTCTGAGCCTCATTAAACATCTGAAAATGTACCTACAAGCCACTTTTGTGTTATTCTGTGCCACCTCTGTAGTACAAATTAATTTATTAATACTCATTTAATTATTAGAGAAGTAGAACGTTATACATGTATTACTGGAACACTATGAACATTTGAATCACTCTAACACTGCATAACATTGTGTGGCAGAGCACTGAGAGATTAATAATTAATACCAAGTGACTACGCCACCCTGGGTGTGGCCCAGGGACCAATACCAAATAAAGTACTTTCTAAAGACACACAGGTTAGTGCACTAGAAGTAGGCGTAGACGTAGACGTAGATATAAAAAGGTAAAAATGTTATTGAAGATAAAGTTGAAAATATAAAGACCAAAATGCCCTTGTTGTAACAAGACAAAAACACAAATTATTTAGATACAGTACGAAAATATAACCAGGGTCATCAACATATGAGTGTCCTGGTGTAGGAGCCGAGGCTTACCAGCGGGGAATAAAGCTAAGTTGGCATAATACAGCCTCCACAGCAAGTCACCTCCCCTTATACCTGTGCACCCACACTCACACAGAAAACACACTCCACTCCCCCACGATTCACACAACACTCGTGACGATTGGACCGCCACCAGAAATCCACCCCTACCTTAGGCACTCAGCTCCTGCACAGAAAACAGAGTTATGTTACACAGTATGAGAAACAACAGGGTTATAAGAAAAATAATAAAGTAACTTACAAAGTTACTTCAAAAGAAAAGTTGTACGACCCCACAAAATAAACTCAAGTACACGAAACACAAATAGTGAATAACAGAAAGAAAGCAAAACTAGGCTACTAATGTAAGAAACAAAAGGAAAATAAGGGAAAGTACTGCAAATGAATGGATACCGAATACTAGAATGCAAGAAAATCAATAAAGAAGAAGGGAAATTAACTCAAATTGAATTACTGTACAATCATCAAAAAATGAAACCCACAATTCAAGACAACGGCACAAAAGAATTAATGCAAGGAAGGAATTAATGAAATTAATGAAACAACGACTCAAATACTCCCTGAATTTTTCTGTCATTGCCCACTTGAGCGCAAGAAACTCCAATTTCATGGAGCTATAATTTACCATGTTGCGCTCAGTGGGCTGCAAACTACGGCTGGCGTAGGCCACAGGTCGGAACTTCCCCTCCTGCTCTTGAGAAAGCACTGCCCCCAGCCCCTTTCTACTCGCATCGACTTCAAGAATGAACGGCAATGAGAAATCGGCATATGCGAGGATGGGCACAGTCGTGAGCTTCTGTTTTAAAGTGTCGAAACATATGACAATGCTCAGTCCCTGCCCCCAACAAACTCTGCCACCAGCTTATGTAGAGGGGCTGCCAATTTGGCAAACCCCTCCACAAAGTGGCGGTAGTAACTGGCAAAGCCCAAGAAGGAACGGAGCTCTGAAACATTACCTGGGTGGCTCCACTTTGCTACCGCCTCAACTTTACTTGGATCCGTGGCCACCCCCTGGGAAGAGACCACCTGACCAAAGTATCTTACCTGCTCTTTGAAAAACGCACATTTCCCCAACTTCGCCTTGAGGCCCTTGCGCTGGAGTCGACTCAAGACCACCTCCAACCATTCCAGATGTTGAGTCACTGAGGAGGAGAATACCACAATGTCATCCAGATACAAAAGTAACGACTGATGCCGCTGGTCACCAAACAATCTTTCCATCAGATGCTGGAAAGTGCTGGGGGCATTACAAAGCCCAAAGGGCTTTCTATTCCATTCAAATAGCCCAAATGGGGTACAGAATGCAGTCTTGGCCTCATCTCCCTCAGTGACTGGAACTTGGTTGTACCCACTGGCCAAATCCATAGTGGAGAACCAGCGGGCCCCTGTCAAGGTGTCCAAGGTTTCCTCGATACGAGGCAGCGGGAACGCATCCTTCCTTGTTTTTGAATTCAACTGACGGTAGTCTACGCACATGCGTACATCCGTCCTTCTTTTTGACTAAGACGATGGGAGAGGCATAGGGACTGCAACTCTCCCGGATAATCTAGGCCTCAAGCAGCTGGTTGATATGAGTCTTCACCACATCATACTCCGATGGGGGCAGGCGCCTATATCGCTGCCGGACTGGGACATCATCTATAAGGGGAATGGCATGAGAAATCAGGTTGTTATACCCCAAATCATTTTCATGAGCAGAAAACACAGACTGATATTTTTGTAACAGAGCCCTGACCTGACCTTGTTCTTCCAACCTGAGAGCAGATAAATCAACAGACTCTATCGCTTCCTGTAGAGTAGGTTCTACTGCACAACCTTGAGACCCCACAGTAGCAAACACCTCCTTTACCTCAGTCACCCCTGGAGGCAAGCTAACAACGTACACTGCCTTCAGGGTGCCTATCAAGGTATTAGGGTAAAGGACTGCATCAGACATCCCCAGATTAACAACTGGGATGTAGGCTGTACTTCGTGTCACTGGCACTAGGGCTGGTGATGCCAATAACCCAGCTGGGAGTCCAGAATCCAGTGGCTCAAACAACACAGTACCTCCTGAATACTGTTCAGAGCATGTAGTAACTATCACCTTCATCGTGCCCCCCGGAACACGGCATGGATAACGCTTTCGTACTCTTCCCTTACCTGACTGCCCAATTACTGGCTGGGATTTAACATTGTGGCAATGCTGTAATGCTTGCCTCACAAACCCAGGGACCTCCACCACTGGTGGAGAATTAAACAGGGCTGGGCTGTGTTGGCGAAAAGATCCTGGTAGCACCGGCTCAGCACATTCATCCCCAATACCCCGGGGACCTGAGCACACAACTCACCAGGAGGGTCCCTGACCACTAATACGCCACACTCCGCCACTATTTTGCCACACAGCTTTACATCCAACTCCATGTATCCGATATAGGGAATGGCGAGTACATTAGCCGCATGTAGCTGTAGCCACTGACAACGTTTTAAACGCTCTTGGCCCCATGGTTTAAAATGTTTCAGAAAACAACTCTCAGTGATTGTCGAGACCATGGAACCTGTATCAATCAAGCACTGCACCGGAACTCTGCCAATACCAACTATCAATTGTGGGCAAGACGACATTAAGCGAGACATTGAGCTATCAGTAACTAACACATCCGAGCCCCTTATTTCCCCATCCGAGCTGTGGCTCAACAGCCCGGTGGGAACTAGTTTCCTGATGGCTGACTTAAACAAGGCTGCCCCTCCGCAGGCAGCAATAATGTAGTAGAAACTGCAGGTGAAGGGCCTGCAAATTGTACCTTACACTCCCTGGCAAAATGGCCAGGTTGGTGGCACCACCTACAGATAACTGGCCCATAACGGGGAGAACGACTTTGTGATTCAACTGATTTTGCTGCGCCTTTAACCCTCTAAGCGCCAAAGTCGCAAAATAGTGGACGTGGTCGTAGTGTCCATAGAAGAGATGTTGCTAGAGGTAGAGACAGCAGGGGTAGGAGAAATAGGGCTGGAAGTAGCACTAGCTCTGTGGATCCAGTCAGAGCGCTCTGGATCCAGTGCCTCAAAGAGGTGGGAGTGGCCGCGGCACACGGTGCAGTCAGTGTGGGGTAGGTCTGTGCGCTGTGCCATACAATGAGAGGTACCATACTCTCAAGAACTATAAACTGTGTCACCTAGATACCTGATTGGGCAGATAGCTGGTCAACTGATCAAAAAATAGGCACATGCATTTTACTATGGCACAGTAATATAGTAATAATTTACTACTTTCTCCTGTTTTACTGTTGATTTCCTCTTTTCCTGATCATTTGGAATGAGGATAAAAAGACAAAAAAAACTTGCAAATAAGTTCAAACATCCATTCAATGTCTATTATTTCCTGAAAATTACTGATGAACTGATCAAAAAGTAGGCTACTGTTCACATGCATTTTACTACTATATAGTACAGTAATAATTTAGTACTTTCTCCTGTTTTATTGTTGGTATCGTCTTTTCTGACCATTTGGAATGAGGATAAAAAGACAAAAAAAATAAAAATAAGTTCAAACATCAATTCAATATCTATTATTTCCTGAATATTATGAAATTCAAGATGGCCGCCCCCAATGACGTCATAATATGCAAATTAGACGAGTATATTTACACCCCACATAAACTTTCGGTCATGCCCAACATTTTTCAAATTTACAGTAGATCTCTATCTTTAAGCCCTTTCAAGCCACAAGCTTTTGAAATCTTGATGTCAAAATCCAGCATTTTTCCAAAAATCCCTGGCGCCTAAAAGGTTAACATCTCCCTTATTTCACCTAACTCTGACTGTGGGGGAACACACGTAGCAGTGTGTAACACTACGTAACACTAACTCCATCCTCCCTGCACCCCATATCGAATCCCATATGATAATGGGACTGACTGACTTCGAGAACATGCACCTCCTGGCATACCTTCCTGTTCCCATCTTATTGCCTCACTACCCACTTCTAACAGCGTGGAATTTGGTTCACGGCGGACTAACTGTTTGAGCTCATGCCGGAGGGCATTATCTGCCACGTGTTCGACAAACTGGTCATGCAGTAAAACAGGAACATTTGGCACAGCCCCAGGAAACTGCTGTTTAACTTTCTCCATGAGGCCCATTAGAGCAAGGGAGAATTCCAGCTTCCTGTAGGGCTACGTGGGACTGAAAGCAACCAAAAACCTCACGTAATGCAAGAAAAATATTTTCCGGATCCCCCCGTACTTCTTCCGAATTATACCTGATCTCCGCTTTTGCTTCCCCCTCTAAATGGTCAATTAGAAAGAAAGCCTGGTCAGATACTGACAAATGACGAGCCCGAATACAGGCCTGTGCCTCCTCAATCCATTCGTTAAGGCCAATACCTGACTTGACATTGAACTTGGGACATTTACGGTCCCTAGGCACAAACACAAATCTTTCAGGCTGGCTAGCACCCGCATTGACTGGCTGAGGTGTAACAGGGGCTGCTTCGGGCACATCAGGACCTGCCGCAACGGGAACGGACAACGCAAGGGCACGCTCTTGGCGCAGCCTTTCGTTGTCCGCCTTCAACTGAGCCACAAGTTCTCTAAGTTCCCTGAGTTCGTCCTCCATTATTAACCCAGCACTTACCACCACAGAAGGAAACCACAGAAAGGAGATCCAAGCAGAAACTACTGCTCTCCACAATCCAGGCAGACGCTGTTGCTTACACTGAAAAAAGAAAAACACACTAGACAGAACTACTGTTAATGAGTCGCAATGACAAAACCCACACACTCAAATAACTACCCACATCTCCACCTAAATCACAGTGATACCCTGCCGACTACGCCAGAATGTGGCAGAGCACTGAGAGATTAATAATTAATATCAAGCGACTACGCCACCCTGGGTGTGGCCCAGGGACCAATACCAAATAAAGTACTTTCTAAAGACACACAGGTTAGTGCACTAGAAGTAGGCAGGAGACGTAGATATAAAAAGGTACAAATTTTATTAAAGATAAAGTTGAAAATACAAAGACCAAAAATGCCCTCGTTGACACAAAACAAAAAACACAAACTTATTTAGATACAGTGCGAAAATATAAGCAGGGTCGTCAACATATAAGTGTCCTGGTGTAGGAGCCGAGGCTTACCAGCAGGGAATAAAGCTATTTGGCATAATACAGCATCCACAGCAAGTCACCTCCCCTTATACCTGTGCACCCACATTCACACACAGCAAACACACTCCACTCCCCCACGGTTCACACAACACTCGTGATGAGAGGACGGCCACCAGAAATCCAGCCCTGCCTTAGGCACTCAGCTCCTGCACAGAAAATAGAGTTATGTTACACAGTATACAGAAGAAACAACAGGGTTATAAGAAAAATAATAAAGTAACTTACAAAGTTACTTCAAAAGAAAATACATCCTCCTATACTTGTACGACCCCACAGAATAAACTCAAGTACACGAAACACAAATAGTAAATAACAGAAAGAAAGCAAAACTAGGCTACTAATGTAAGAAACAAAAGGAAAATAAGGGAAAATACTCCAAATGAATGGATACCAAATACTAGAATGCAAGAAAATCAATATAGAAGTGAAATTAACTCAAACTGAATTACTGTACAATCATCAAAAAATGAAACCCACAATTCAAGACAACGGCACAAAAGAATTAATGCAAGGAAGGAATTAATTAAATTAATGTAACAACGACTCACAACACAGAATAAGGCAAACCACACACTCTTCAAAAACCTCAATGCATCACCACAAACACACACAGAAAAAGGAATTTAAACAGCTTTAATAAATAAAAGCAACAGCGTCTCTGGAGAGTGATTCCTGTGTCGTCGTCACCACAGAACTAAATCGCCCAAGGATACGAAACCAGACGGTCTGTTTAATTACAAATTGAACAGCAATTTTTTAAAATCGAACCCTATAAAATCTAAAAAGAATGCCCAATTCCCCATTCAAATCCCCACCGTGAGAAAAAAAGTTCTCCAACTCAGTCAAGCAGATAAGCATACATGTTAATGGCTCATTCAGTTTACACTGATCTGGAAACCGTGTTTATGCCGGGGAGACACGGCCACATAGACAAACAACCTTCTGTATCAGCTGTTTGGCATAATACAGCATCCACAGCAAGTCACCTCCCCTTATACCTGTGCACCCACATTCACACACAGCAAACACACTCCACTCCCCCACGGTTCACACAACACTCGTGATGAGAGGACGGCCACCAGAAATCCAGCCCTGCCTTAGGCACTCAGCTCCTGCACAGAAAATAGAGTTATGTTACACAGTATACAGAAGAAACAACAGGGTTATAAGAAAAATAAAGTAACTTACAAAGTTACTTCAAAAGAAAATACATCCTCCTATACTTGTACGACCCCACAGAATAAACTCAAGTACACGAAACACAAATAGTAAATAACAGAAAGAAAGCAAAACTATAACACAACGACTAACAACACAGAATACGGCAAACCACACACTCTTCATAAACCTCAATGCATCACCACACACACACTCACGCGCACACACGCACACACACACACACACACAGAAAAATAATTTAAACAGCTTTAATAAATAAAAGCAACAGCGTCTCTGGAGAGTGATTCCTGTGTCGTCGTCACCACAGAACTAAATCGCCCAAGGATACGAAACCAGACGGTCTGTTTAATTAATTATTGAACAGCAATTTTTTAAAATCGAACCCTATAAAATCTAAAAAGAATGCCCAATTCCCCATTCAAATCCCCACCGTGAGAAAAAAAGTTCTCCAACTCAGTCAAGCAGATAAGCATACATGTTAATGGCTCATTCAGTTTACACTGATCTGGAAACGGTGTTAATGCCGGGGAGACACGGCCGCGTCCACATAGACAGACAACCTTCTGTATCAGCTGTGCTAACCAGTCTAGCCCAAACCGGTAACTGTAAAGAATACACAATACCCATTCAATACGAGCGAGTACTGGTAAATGCAACCATGAGCGAGTGACGGTTACCCGCTGAGGGGTAACCTCCTTCAAAATGCCTGCCACAGAACCTTGTCAGACGTGCTGCTCTGACTGTCGACCAAAGATGACGCAAAGCAGCAGGCGGAATCGTGACCCCATTCCGTTAAGCCAAACAGCCTATATACCTTCCTGCTGGCTGCGGACAGGGCAGCCCATGAGCGAATCCACCAATCACATGTGGACAGAGTGGATTTCGCTACACCTACCACAATAGAATAACAATGCATAATGCAAACTCAACCCTGCAAATGGCTAAACCAAATAAACATAAAACTTGAAATACCACCATCTTCATCTTCAAATGGAGGGTAATTTTCCTTCGAGTAAGACTTGTTGCATTTTCTGCATCTGAGGGCTTGCAATTCAGACACCATGGTATTTGAAAACTACTTCATCACAGGGTCTGTGAAAGAAAAAAAAAAGATTAATCAGTGGCTTATAATTACCAATAGATATGCATTAGAATTTCTTTGACTCTTCTAAGTTTACCTTTCAAAACTTGGTCTAAATCCTCATCAAGCTTGACATGAGCATCTGTTTTTATTCTCTTATGCCTAGTTCATACAACAGGATTTTAAGCCCGATTTGCAAATTAACGAGCTTGCCGACAGGTCGGGCTGTGATCGGAGGGAAATCAGCAGGTGATCAGCGCTCTGCAATCTTAATGTGTGAACTACACAACGACGCATCAAAGAGGCTCACTGACACGGCAAAAAAATATAATATCTGGACAGGTCGGCCGACTCGACATCATGTGGTGTCAGGTGTCGTGGCGAGCTACAGCCAATGAGAGAGCAAGGCATGGGTTGAGGTCACCGGAAGAAAAACAACAGCAGCAACATGGCTTAAAGAA
>NW_015625034.1:408396-412472 GCF_001515625.1 Sinocyclocheilus rhinocerous
GTGTCATTCCCGTTCCAATTCTCGCGTGTGTTTTCGTGACAAAACATGGTTTGTAGAGTCGTTGGGTGACAGAGTTGTTGTCAGCTTGTGTAGTGTGTAACCCCCGGTTGCAGATCATTTACATAGAGTCACAGAGTGTGATCACCACAACGACTTAAAGACAGACAATCAAGTCATGTAGTCTGAACGGTGAGTCCCTCCAGTACCAGAAAGGTGATAGTCTCCTCATGCAGACATCAGACATTCAGCTTCATCTGTGGTTCGGTAGTTAACCGGCCAAGCCCTAGCGGTTTGCCCTGAATGGTCTCGACTCGGAGCTCCTGGGCCTGACGTTGGCGAGGCAGATGGAGACGGTTTAGGAGGTCTCGTGATATGAAATTGCCCGAAGAGGCCGAGTCGACGAGGGCGGAGACTGAAACCGAACAATCGGCGGTGAGTAGTTGCACTGGCAACAAGGATAAAGTTGATATCACTGGTTCGAATTGAATGGTACTCACCGCAGGGCGTGGGGGTCTGACGGGGCAGGTTTTAATGAAATGGCCTGGAGCAGTGCAGTACAGGCATAGTCCAGCCGCTAGGTGGCGAGCACGCTTGGCACGAGTGAGTCTGGTGGAATCCAACTGCTTGGGTTTTGGTACCGGGGGACTGCTGGTGGCTGCTGCAGGCAGGTGGGTGGCTTCTAACCACCCACTATGGGGAGCTTTCTAACCCCATAGTATTGTCGTAGATGGCCATTTGAGCGCGAATGCAAGGATTCAAACCTTGCCGGTAGGCACTGAGGAGGGCAGTTTCGTTCTAGTCACTAGTTGCCGCTAGCATCCGAAATTGCAGGGTGTAGTCGCTGGTGGTAGAAGAGCCTTGATGCAGCCGCAGTAGTTGGTCTGAGACGGATAGCATTCCTGTAGAAGAGCCAAACACTTCTTTGAAATGATTAGTGAAAGCATCATATGAGTTGATTATGGCACTATTGGCGTTCCAATTTGCTCGTGCCCACAACAGTGCTCTGCCGGTTAACAGGGAAATCAAGGAGGCTACCTTAGAGCATTCTGAGGAGAGTTTCTGTGGCTGCATCTCGATAAATAGTGCCACTTGAAGGAGGAAGCCGTCGCACTCAGCTGCGCCACCAGCATAGGAAGCAGGAATGGCCATGGGACTTACAGAGGCAGATTGCAGGGTAGTGACTGGCGTGAGAGAGGCCCGGAGGGTGTTGACCAGTTCCTCCAGTACTTATGCGTGAGTGGGAATCCGGGGATCCATGGAGGTGTATGTTCGGGGTCCGGTCTTCTGTCAAACTACAAGCCAGAGACACAAGGTCTGGATGCAAACAGGAGGGTTTAATGACAATGAGGAGAGAGCGAGCTGACGGCAGGTGAGTAAGAGATGAGAGAGAGTTCTCGGGTTCTTAGCTCTGGGTAATGGCTGGTTTGTCCTTGCAGGTAGGGATGGTTGACGCAAAACTGACGTTTCGACACAGTGTCAAGATCCCGAAGCGCAGATGTTCGAAACACTGCTCCGAAGTGTGATTCGAAACACCTATGTCACATGACTAAGGCGAATCAAAGCATCGGGGCGTTTCACAAGTGTTTCGAGACCCGAATCTGCTTTTGATCGACAGGGTTGAGAACAAACCACACAATCTCACACCTGTCTTAACCTAACTCCCGCAAAGTATAAAAGTGGAGTTAATGCAGCAGAACAATTAATATATGTCAATAAATATCTTTATATGTAAAAAAATGCCAGGCGTTGTGGCTTGATGTCTTTTATTGATGTTAATTTTTTCATTACCAAAATAACATTCACAAAGAGTTCATTCAGTTGTCAGAGAGATGTTACAACACATTACAAGAACAGAACAATAAAAACACAACTTTCAAATATTTATTATATATATGCTTCACCCGGGATTCGAACCTAAAGTGACAGGTTCTGACAACATTCCAATCGTGCAAACTAACCACTCCCCCAACCCACATGGTAAATAGAAGAGCACTGTACATAGAGTCTTAGATCTTTGAGTTCAGCTCATGACAAATGGGGGCAAAAACAAAAGTGTTGCGTTTATAATTTTGTTCAGTCTATATATTATAAGTTAATTCACTTAACTGATTCGTTGTCAATACTGTTTCAGAAACAATACTTGAAGATGACCACTAGGTGTCAACATAGAGACGGGTGTGGAATTGTTTCGAAGCCTCAGCACATTTGCTTCAACTGTTTCAGTGTTTCATGAAGCCTCGCTCTGCCCACCACTACTTGCAGGTATCCGGGGGAGAACGGGATCGGCGGAGAACAGGATCGTGAGAGCTTCTAGAGGTAAGTAAACAACAGGTAAGGAGTCAGGCTTAGTTCAGACAAGTGAACTGTAGATCGGACAATGTGGGACTGACTGGATTGTGGAGATATAGCCAGCTTGATGAGTGACTGCAGGTGCGGGTGATTAGAATTCGGGTGATTGGGATCTGGTGTGTGTCGAGGTAGGTGACGGCGGTGACGTGAGTGACTGAGGTGTTTCCCTGACACATATGTTCATTGTCTTTTACAACAATGATCTTTTGTGAATCCCAATTTAAATAAAATGATTTCAAATAATTCACATCACTCGTGTATGTTCCCGTTTAGTTCCTGTTTGTCCTTATTTGGTCCTTCCTGTTCCTGTCCCCATTTAGTTCTATTAGTTCCAGGTGTTTCTCATTATTAGTTATCCTCACCTGTCTGCCCCTCGTTATGTTCTCCCTTGTCTGGAATTGTTGATTAAAACCCTTGCTACGTGTGTTTTCCTGTTTCCCTGGATATTATTAAAGTCAATAAGTTTGAATTCGACTCTGCGTCTCCTCGTTCCTAGCTCCGTGCTCCTCGCAGTAGCAAACCGTGACAACATAAGTCATTTGAAGAGTTGGAAAAATAAACAATAAAGGCAAGGAAAAATGTTTCCATGTTTTTAAATGTGATCTTCATTTAACAAAATAAAAGATAATATATGTGAATGTCAGTTGTTGAAGAAATATAAAAAGACAAGGCAATTCAAATAAAGTAAATGCTAAAAAAAAAAAAAAAGACAGAACGGTTATGCAGCTGAAAATGTTGTAAATCCAGCTGCAGCTGAAAATGAGTGTATTTTAGAAGACCCACCTAACACAGACTGCTAAATTCTCTGAAACGCCTTTGGAGACTGCTTATGGTAGAGAAATGAACATTCAATTTACGGGCAACAGCTCTGGTGGACATTCCTGCAGTCAGCATGCCAATTGCACGCTCCCTCAAAACTTGCGACATCTGTGGCATTGTGCTGTGTGATAAAACTGCACATTTTAGAGTGGCCTTTTATTGTGGCCAGCCTAAGGCACACCTGTGCAATAATCATGCTGTCTAATCAGCATCTTGATATGCCACACCTGTGAGGTGGATGGATTATCTCGGCAAAGGAGAAGTGCTCACTAACACAGATTTGTGAACAATATTTGAGAGAAATAGGCCTTTTGTGTACATAGAAAAAGTCTTAGATCTTTGAGTTCAGCTCATGACAAATGGGGGCAAAAACAAAAGTGTTGCGTTTATAATTTTGTTCAGTCTATATATTATAAGTTAATTCACTTAACTGATTCGTTGTCAATACTGTTTCAGAAACAATACTTGAAGATGACCACTAGGTGTCAACATAGAGACGGGTGTGGAATTGTTTCGAAGCCTCAGCACATTTGCTTCAACTGTTTCAGTGTTTCATGAAGCCTCGCTCTGCCCACCACTACTTGCAGGTATCCGGGGGAGAACGGGATCGGCGGAGAACAGGATCGTGAGAGCTTCTAGAGGTAAGTAAACAACAGGTAAGTAACAGGTAAGGAGTCAGGCTTAGTTCAAGCCTGGCTCACACTACAGGATTTTTAGCCCGATTTAGCCCCAATTTCCCCCTCCCGAGAATCGGAGCAAAAATCTTGTCGAGCCCATCGATCGGTCCCGATGTTCGGCGCGGATTATCTGGTAATGTGAGGCGTTCACCGATCGAATCTTGCACCTCCCGATCTGCGCGCACACAAATCGGGGCCGCCCCGATCATATCAAACATGTTTGATATTTAG
>NW_015625034.1:412665-414325 GCF_001515625.1 Sinocyclocheilus rhinocerous
ATTCACTTAAATTAAAAAAAAATATAAAAATTTACAAAACATTACAGTCTCTCCTTAAAACAGTGTGTGTGTTTTATAGAGAAAACAGTCAGCGTCAGGTGTCCTGTCGATTTATGCTACCCTGTCAGATTTTGCTACCTCCCATTAAAACAGTGGGTAGTACAATTCGACAACGAAAAATGCTACCTGTAAAAATATGATTAACGTCTACACCTACCCCAACCCTAAACCTACCCTTACAGTAATGCAGATACATTAAATATTGTTGTTCAGCATGAGAAAAGGACGCAACATTGATGTTAATAACCTTTTAAAACCTACTACCTATTCCTAATCCTACATTGAAAGACTGAGTCACTTATTTCTGCATTTCTTCAGGCTGTGTAATGAAGTCAACAGATCTTCTCACCTGTGGTTCGTCCTACAGTAGCGTCTGTTATGCTCAAGTATCCGAACAGACACAATAAAACAGCAATCAACAAGCAACACACTCGAGCTGTCATCCTCCCGACCTGCGATCTCACAATGATCTCTGCTGGAAAATGCACTGAATTGGTGCGTCTGACAGGAAAGTGCACAAAACTAAAGCGAATAAACGTGTTACTGCAATAACAACCGCTGTAAAATGGGGTTTTTAAGATCCAAGGAGATCAGGTCAACTCCAACCTTGATCAAACTCACCTGCCTGTAGCTTTCTAGTAATCTGAATGGAAGGCCTTGATTAGCTTGTTCAGGTGTGTTTGATTGGGGTTGGATGAGCTGAATGCTGTTCAAACCATGTCATAATAATTAAGGTAGTCTAATTACGAGAGGATTGTGCATTTCTATGGTGACACTATCAGCTGTGAAATGAATCTGCAGTGGTCAGGTGGTACAGGCAGCGATCATGTTGTGGCAGGGCCGGAGTTCTGACTATTTGTGCTACCCGCTCAAGCCTGGCTCACACTTTAGGATTTTTAGCCCGATTTAGCCCCGATTTCCCCCTCCCGAGAATCGGAGCAAAAATCATGTCGGCGCGGATTATCTGGTAATGTGAGGCGTTCACCGATCGAATCTTGCACCTCCCGATCTGCGCGCACACAAATCGGGGCCGCCCCGATCATATCAAACATGTTTGATATTTAGGATTGAAATCGGGATGATGACGGCTATATGATTACGTCAGTACTTTCACAATAGCCAATGCGAGACCCCAAAACAGCTGCTGTACGGCTCCATTGGATAGTGAAGATGGAGGAAACTGCTTCTTGATGTTTTGTAGTAACATGACTGTCTGTATAATGTGTCGAAAACGTATCACAACCGTAAGGAGAAAGAGAAGCACTGGAGTGAAATCGCCTCAGTTTTGAACGTGTATGGGGGTGGCAGGAGGAGTCACGATCAGGGGGTCTGGGGGCTTTACTCAAGTTAAAACACTTTCATCATCCTCATGAATGTATGCTGGTTTACCTAATGGCTGCGACACACACCAGTTTTTGTTCTGTGCTGATCACAATCGAATCCTTTCATTATAACATACAGAGTGTTTACACGACGATGTTAATAATATATTAATTGCACAGTGTGAGATTCATTGGTCATAACAGAACTTTGTGAGATCACGATGAACTAAGAGTGACAGTTTTTAGTGGTTAAAAAAGGAGCGCTCTTTGCGAGCTTT
>NW_015625034.1:415267-417802 GCF_001515625.1 Sinocyclocheilus rhinocerous
TTTACTCAAGTTAAAACACTTTCATCATCCTCGTGAATGTATGCTGGTTTACCTAATGGCTGCGACACACACCAGTTTTTGTTCTGTGCTGATCACAATCGAATCCTTTCATTATAACATACAGAGTGTATACACGACGATGTTAATAATATATTAATTGCACAGTGTGAGATTCATTGGTCATAACAGAACTTTGTGAGATCACGATGAACTAAGAGTGACAGTTTTTAGTGGTTAAAAAAGGAGCGCTCTTTGCGAGCTTTCTAGGCAATAATCCATTAAAATGTAGAACTTTGTTTTTCGGTCACACACACGTTGCAAAGTTTCGGGAATGACGTCAGTATATTTATGCGGGATTCACTCTCGAAGTAGCAGTGATTGACATAGTGATAACCATAGCAATTATAGATGGGACAAAATATGTGAAAATGTGCATTAAAACTAGAGCACCCTCCGTAATGTCAGAAGCACCCTCAGTGATTATTTCTGGTTGGTACGCTTTTATTGTATAGCCTACAAAAACAACAAAATACAAATGCACTAGATAAAATAATTGTATAAATGCATATTTACAATTTATGCACTTAACTAAAAAAGTATTAAATAATTAAACAAATAACTAGAGAAGGCTGACTATAACCAGTTGCTTCCATTTAGTAAGAAAAGCCTATACTCTTCACCTGAATTAGAAAAAAAAGCTCTTCTGGTGTTCAGTGATGCGAGGACAACGTTTGAGCGTGTACACGCAATATCTGAGCGAGAGCAGAGCCAATTCATAAAATAAAAAAAAACAATGTATAGTTAAAAGCACACGTCCAGTTTTGTATGAGTGAAGGAAATCCGCTTGCGGATTCTTGCGGTGAGATTCTTGCTCACGCATTACATGGATCGCGTAACATTATGCGCTCTCGACATTTGTCATTAAGATCACGCTATAGAAACCGCTTAAAATTAAGTATAACGCCATGATGTTCAAATCTTGTAGTGTGTGCATGTTTAAGATTTGAGAGAAGATAATCTGGAAAGATTCTCCTTATGTGTGTGCTGCAACCAGATTTCATAATCGGTTAGGATTTTTTAAATCCTGTAGTGTGAGCCAGGCATCAGCCAAGTGAACTGTAGACCAGACAACTTGGGACTGACTGGATTGTGGAGATATAGCCAGCTTGATGAGTGACTGCAGGTGCGAGTGATTAGAATTTAGGTGATTGGGATCTGGTGTCGAGGTAGGTGACGGCGGTGACGTGAGTGACTGAGGTGTTTCCCTGACACATATGTTCATTGCCTTTTACAACAATGATCCTTTGTGAATCCCAATTTAAATAAAATGATTTCAAATAATTTACATCAGTTAAAAAAAAAAAAATCCTGATACAAGGTTTTCTACAATTGTTGTACATTTACATAACATTTGTGTGGCTTCTCTGTAAAATATCCCAGTCAGTTAATGGGCCACACAAGTTACTTGTTTATTTCACCTTCACGCAGTTAACATCAGGTCATACCACACTGGTTTTTTCTTTGTTTTCTTCATAGATCACGTTTCATATATTTTAAGTTCTGACACTGTTTCCTGTGCACTAAACAAGTTGCATGTTAATGGAAATGACAACACATCTTTGGGATAGCCATAATTTGAGCAATTTACACAAGAAGTATTTTAAAACAAACAACAACAACAAAAAAAAGTTTATGTTTTTATTTATTCATGTCAATCATTGTTTAACCCGCGGGCGGGCCGGAAGGGTGTGTTTAGGCGTGTCTGTGTTTTTAATTACCTTTGTTTTAAAACAATATTCAATCAACTATCATAAACTATATATCATTTGACAGCTAAAACATTCAAGATCCATGTTCTGAGCTTTTTTTTTCAAATCAATACACCAGAGAGGAAAGGGTTAACATAAATGCTGAAGGACCGGCCATTTAAACATGTACAAAGTGAACGGCAGTACTTACGTTTCATCGCCTATAGTTCTGCTCAGCTCGGACTATTCCAAGAAACACCAGCACACATTTCAAGTTAAGAGTCCACTCTTCAAAATGCATCCCACTTTTTAATCCAAAACAACGAAAAAATAGGAGAAAAAACGAAAGATCCTCCTTAGTTTACATGAGCGATTCGAGTTATAGTTGTAGATAGCGTCCACTTTCAAAGAAATATCGATTCCAGGTTTGAAATGACATTTGTTTCATATAGAATGGTCTCTTCCGAGCAAAATGAGCCCTCCCAGTCTCTCTCCTTCAATCACAGGCGATGTTATAACCCAGAACAGAGACGGAGTCGCTGACAGGTTTAACGCGGTGCCAATCTGCGCGCCGCAGTTTTGGGCTGTTTGAAGCCAGCCAATGCCTAGCCAGCAAAGTTTTGATGGATGGAAGTGTTAGCCAACCACAAGGACGTTTACAGTGATTGACAGTTTGCACATTTGACGTAAGCAGGTTTGAAGAATACGCGTGCGCAAAGTGAGTGTGTATTCTTGAGCTGAGTGCGCTCTCGTCTGTACGCACGCTGCGTTCACAGAATGGCGTCGC
>NW_015625034.1:420387-429759 GCF_001515625.1 Sinocyclocheilus rhinocerous
ACACACACACACACACACACACACACACACACACGTGTATACACAGTGTTGCAAATTTGATTTGTTCTGCTTCCACACTTTCCCACTTTCTCTTTCTCCCTTTCTTGTCTTTCAGTGGCTTTGTTTTCCAGTCGGTTAGAGGACAAACCTTCTTAGTGACTGCCTTGAGTGTCTTCCTATATGTTGTAAAAGTTGCTTTAGTTTTTCAGTAACTGGATAATTATCATAATTAGCAGTTTACTGTTTTAGTTTTATTTGAATGAAAAACTGTTACAGTTGCAAATGTTGTAAAAAAAAATGTTTTGTTTGTTCATTAGTTCTAAAATTATCACTGATCAAATCTGTTTTTGTTTCACTGTTTCTGTTATTAGAATTGTTCAAAATAAAGACTAGTTAGAACGTTCAAATGTTGTTCAGAATTTTTTTTTTTCTTGTGTGGTTTCGTGGACAGAGCAGTTCTGAATTGATATACATAGTATATGGACTATGTAGTGTCATTTAGAGTCTCTAAATAGCCATTTTGAAAGGATTCCTAAACTTTTCTTGAAATAAAAGCTTACAGAAACTACAGTTTTGAAAATACCATAAAGATGTCATTTCTGTACACTTTTACTTCAAAAAAGCTTTTATTTCAGCATTTATTTCAAGAAAAGTCTAGGCGTCCTTTCAAAAATGCCATTTGGAGACTCCAAATGGACACCTGGTAACTAAATGAGTCAACACTACAAATGTTATTCTGAATGTTTCTTGTGTGGTTTGGTGGGCAAAGCAGTTCTGAATTGACATACATGTATGTATAATGTAGTTTTGACTCATTTGGTCATTTGGTTACCAGGTGTCCATTTGGAGTCTCCAAGTGGCCTTTTTGAAAGGACGCCTAGACTTTTTTAGGAAAAAAGCTAACAGAATCTACATTTTTGGGAGTATCATCCTCAAATTTGAATCAAAACATGGTCAGAGATTCAGCTTTACCTTTGTGGTATTTTCAGGCCTTTGACATAAAAGTTTCATCCATTTTTCCCTTGGTGAAGATTCATTCAAATAAATCGTAAGTCACTTTCATGTATATTTGACCATGTTTTACTCTGTTGCTACACTACTTTTGAGTTATTATGACTCTTGGGTAACAAAGTTTCAAGTGTCTAGTTTCAAACAAGACCAGATTTGTGAATATAGACCACAGGGTTCAAGAGCTACAGACATTTTGATTTGGGTATGTCGTTTTTCAGAAAATTCTTAAAAATAGGGGCGCAGGTTAAGTGGTTAACATCATGATAATAGTCATTAAATTAAATAATTACTATTTTACAGCTCTAGAAAAAAAATTTGAGACTACTCCAAATTTTTCTTAAAGCAGCAATCTTTTTATCAAGGAAAAGTATAAAAACCACTGCTGTGGTCATCACTGTCCTCTCGCAGTAGGACCAGCGGGATGGCAAAAACTGTGCTAGTAGTACCTCAAAAGTAATTGTAATCAAATAATAACTATTGACCATGCCAAAAGAGTTGAAAAAAAGTTTTCAGTGGGAAAAGAAGGGTTCAATTCTGGCTTTATTGGCAGGGATACAGTGAGCATCAGGTTGCTTATATTCTTAAAATTTCGAAGACTGCAGTTCATAAGAACAAGGTCAAGCTGCAGACATTGGGGACAACAAAGCCACAGACCTCCAGAGGGTGAAAATGACTCTCCACTGACTGGGATGACCGCCAACTCATTCAAATGTCACTCAGCAACCATAGGATGACATCAAGTGAACTACAAAAAGAACGGCAAACAGCACAGCGAGGATGGCTCAAAACAGGCTCCCGGGGCAGGGCAAAGCTTTACCAACACATGGTCATCTAATAGTTAGATGGAGACCTGGAGAGGCCTACAAGCCACAGTGTCTCGCACTGTGATGATCTGGGCATGTTTCTGCAAGCCTGGAATTGGGCACATTTGTCTTTGTGAATGGCGCATGAATTAAGCCACGTACAAGGTGGAAGAAAACTTGCTTTCTTTCTGCTCTGACAATGTTCCCCAACTCTGAGGATTGGTTTTCCCAGCAGAACAATGCTCCATGCCACACATCCAGGTCAATCAAAATATGGATGGAGAGCAACCAGATCAAGACCCTGTCATGGCCAACCTAATCTCCAGAACTGAACCCCATTGAAAACCTCCAGAATGTGATCAAGAGGAAGATGGATGGTCACACGCCATCAAATGAAGCCAAGATGCTTGATTTTTTGCACCAAGACTGGTGGAGAACATGCCAAGAAGCATGAAAGCTATGATTGAAAATCAGGGTTATTCCACCAAATATTGATTTCTGAACGCTTCATAAGTTAAAACTTTGTGATTCTCAAATATTTATTTCTGAACTCTTCTTAAGTTAAAACCTTAGTATTGTGTTGTTAAAAATGTTTTCTTTGCATTATTTCAGGTCTAAAAACGCTGCATCTTTTTTGTTATTTTGACCAGTTGTCATTTTCTGCAAATAAATGGTCTAAATGACATTTGGAATTTGGGAGAAGTGTTGTCAGTTGTTTATACAATAAAACCAAAATGTTCATTTTACTCAAACACATACTGATAATTTTGCAGTGGTATTTAATTTTTTCCAGAGCTGTATATTGGATTTCCATATTTTAAGATTGAAAGTCTTAAAAATATAAAATAATAAAATCTATACATTAGATGTGTATGTGTGTATGTTCCTGTTTAGTTCCTGTTTGTCCTTATTTGGTCCTTACTGTTCCTGTCCCCATTTAGTTCTATTAGTTCCAGGTGTTTCTCATTATTAGTTATCCTCCTCACCTGTCTGCCCCTCGTTATCTGCCCTATTTGAGTTCTAGCCCATTCTGTTCTCCATTGTCTGGAATTGTTGATGTCAACCCTTGCTACGTGTGTTTTCCTGTTTCCCTGGATATTATTAAAGTCAATAAGTTTGAATTCGACTCTGCGTCTCCTCGTTCCTCGCTCCGTGCTCCTCACAGTAGCAAACCGTGATAGAATTCCAGACCCAACAAAATAGTAAGTGGTGCCCCTACTCCCCGTTTTGTTTTCATTTGTTGAAAGTTTTTTTGTTTTCCCAGTTTCTCCCCGCGGCTATGGAAGTTGCCGCTCGGTTCGCCGCCCTAGCTTGCCTGGATCTCCCGTTTGTGGAGTATGCATGGGAGTTCTGCGAGATCGCTGCGAGTATGGCATTAGATGACGCCACACTCAACTCGCTGTTCCGGATCGGGGCTAATTACCATTGCCCCGTGGACCTCCCAGACACCACTGGACTAAGCTGGAGGGAAGGGATCCTCCGAGAGCGTCTGGAGAGCGTCCGGCCCCGATCCTGATCCAGCTCGCCGTCAAGTCCGCCAAACTCTCCTACATCAAGCCCGCCAGCCGCCACTGACTCAGGCCCGCCGGCCACCACTGACTCAGTGCTCTTGGACATGGCGCTACCTCCAGAGTTCTCAGCTCCTATCCTCACCCCAGAATCCGCTCCAGAAAGTTCTCCTTCGTCTCCGCTGCTCCCGTCCAGCTCTTCATCGTCTCCTGAGTCTCTTTCGCCTCTGCTGGTCCCGTCCAACCCTCCTTCATCTCCTGAGCCCCCCCGAGTTAGCCAGCCCTGCTCCTCCAGAGCGCCCTCCAGTGCCCGCTTCTCCAGAGTGCCCCCCAGAATTCCTCATTTTCCCCAAGAAAATTGGGGGGGAGGAGGCATATGCCCGTGGTCGAGCCGGCTAAGGTCACGGAGGATCCGCCATGGCAACCTGAACTGTCTGTTCCGCCATGGCCCCCTGAACTGCCTGCTCTGCCATGGCCCCCTGGACTGCCCGATCCACCATGGCCTCCCGAGATCCCTGATCCGCCATGGCTCCTCGGACTGCCTGATCCGCCCTGGAGGCCTTCCCTGTGTCCCTGTCTTGCACCAGCCTCCAGGGTGGTATTGTTACGGCGTGTGATGCGCCTTCCGGGAGGGGAGATTAATGTCACGTGTATGTTCCCTTTTAGTTCCTGTTTGTCCTTATTTGGTCCTTCCTGTTCCTGACCCCATTTAGTTCTATTAGTCAAAGGTGTTTCTCATTATTAGTTATCCTCCTCACCTGTCTGCCTCTCGTTATGTTCTCCCTTGTCTGGAATTGATGTCAACCCTTGCTACGTGTGTTTTCCTGTTTCCCTGGATATTATTAAAGTCAATAAGTTTGAATTCGACTCTGCGTCTCCTAACTCTGTGCTCCCCACAGTAGCAAACTGTGACAACATATAAGTCATTTGAAGAGCATGAAAAATAAACCATAAAGGCAAGGAAAAATGTTTCCATGTTTTTAATGTGATCTTCATTTAACAAAAGAAAAGATAATATATGTGAATGTCAGTTGTTGAAGAAATATAAAAAGACAAGGCAATTCAAATAATAAAGTAAATGCTAAAAAAAAAAAGACAGAACGGTTATGCAGCTGAAACTGTTGTAAATCCAGCTGCAGCTGAAAATGAGTGTATTTTAGAAAACCCACCTAACACAGATAGGCTAAAATTAACAAAACAACATTGACTTTATTCAAGTAACAATCATAAGAATTATGTCTATAAAAATGAGAACAGATGAAGCTCAGATAAACACAGATAAAAAAAAAAAAGGTGATTCCCCATCCATTGTGTCGAGCACTGAGAAAATGTAGCTCACTTCCATCATGGGTCGGGTAGAAGTTAAATGAGTTTCCAGAAGGTTGTCCCACTTTAAAAGATTGGCCTTGACTAGTGACTCATAGCTCATAGATGTAGCCATAGTCGTACTTTCCAGACACCTGAACGATGTATTAGTTGTCAAGAAGTGTCATCGCCATCGGAGTGCCATAGTTTGCACAAACAAGTGTTGTCCAGTTACCATCATAACTCAGCTGGATTCTAAACAGATATGTGTCGTCAGTGTTCAAATAGATACACACAATGCAAATGACTTAATTAATTTTACATTAAGTCACAATAAAACACATCTTAATTACTTTGGCACTCTTTTCGTCTGGATAGGTGATCAGTGCTGCATTGGTTCACTTACCCACCAATGTGTGCGTTACTGTATTCCCAGATTCTGATACCAGTGATGCGACCCGCATGTGCAGTAGAATATTCAGTCCCACTGCCGTCCCCAGCAGCCAGGGAGTAAGAGTAGAAATCAAGTAAAGCTGAAAGAGGGAATAACATCTAAAAGTCTGTCTGTATTATTATTATTATTATTATTATTATTATTATTATTATAAAATTGTTATTAATATAAATTATTACTATTATTATTATTATTATTATTATTATAATTACCGTTTTAATTATCTTATTTAAAACTTTTTTTTTGCAAACATTCAAAATCATGCTGCAAAAAAAGTATACAGTATATAATTTTCTAAAAGCCAAATTTTTTTTTTTTTTTTACAGTGTGATTTTGCATGTTTGCAAAAAAATGTAAATAGAATACAATGGTAAAAATAAAAATCACTAAAGTGGTATGTGATACTCACGCCCACTGTACAAACTCCAGAGAGAACCAGAATAAGATTCAACATTTTGGAAAAAAGCTGCTGTCCAGTACACGACAATAATCTAATTGAAACAAAACAGATGCTTATGAAACAGTAAATACACTCTTAAGAATAAAGGTGCTTAAAAGGTTCTTCACAGCAATGCCATAGGAGAACCATTTTTGGTTCCACAAAGAACCATTCAGTTAAAGGTTATTTAAAGAACCATCCATTTCTTACCTTTTCATAATCTGAAGAACCTTCTTTCACCACAAAGAACCTTTTGTGAAACAGAAAGGTTCTTCAGATGTTAAAGGTTCTCTAATTGAAACAAAACAGATGCTTATGAAACAGTAAATACACTCTTAAGAATAAAGGTGCTTAAAAGGTTCTTCACAGCAATGCCATAGAAGAACCATTTTTGGTTCCACAAAGAACCATTCAGTTAAAGGTTATTTAAAGAACCATCCATTTCTTACCTTTTCATAATCTGAAGAACCTTCTTTCACCACAAAGAACCTTTTGTGAAACAGAAAGGTTCTTCAGATGTTGAAGGTTCTTTATGGAACCATTTAGAAAAAAAGGTTATTCTATGGCATCATGAAGCACCTTTATTTTTAAGAGTGTACTGCAAGAACTATCTCCCTACTGTATGCCATTGTAAGTTGGATCTGCATCTTGTTATCACTGTGCAATTTGCTTTACATCCCTTTATATCACTAGGTAGCAGTTTCCAACATCTAACTACATTACATATTGACAGAATGTTGATTAGTGTTTTCGTATATACCTAAGAACATTTCGATGATAAAAGATAATCACTGGAATTTTAGAAATATAAAGTTATTACCTACAGTTATACTTGATGTGGTTGATATTTGAGCAGTCTGGTTTGCTTACTAATCCTTCCTGCATTTATATTCTCCTCCTAGTCAAACCTCTTCTATTGGACAAGGTATGATTGTCTTTCTGTCTCAATTATGACACACCTCAAATAGAATGTTTTGGAATGCAAAACAAGTTTTGGTCCAAATGCAAAGAATGATTAGAATAATATTGTCACAGATCAAGCCGGAGACAAAAGGTAAGTGAATGAAAGGCAGGTTTATTGACAGGTATGGCAAAGGCAGATAGCCTGGAGCAATGGCAGTTGAGAATTCAACACAAAGTAAAGTCCAATGATTCTTAGCGGTGTATTGATGTTTGGTTCTTTGTAGGTTCGCAGAGAATATGGGATCCAGGAGCAGAGGAGAACAATGATGGAAGATCTTCGGAGAACTAGAGGTAAGAATAAACAGGTAATTTGCATTCAGTGAGTCTGGTAAAGTTCTGTGTAGTGAACGGTAGACCAGACGGTGAGTGACTGGAAGGAGCGTGCTTATCGTACTACAAGATGGCGGCGCGTTCACACGCTGCGGCTTCTCTCTCTCCCGACAGAAAGGTGTTTTTTGTCTTGTGAGTCGCAGTGTTTTTGTACGTATTCGTCGCGTCTATCTGTCTCTAAGCGTGCATACAGGCGTGAGTTTCTGCTCGATGTCGGCAGAACCACATTTTTAGAGTTAAACTCTGCGCACGCCGAAGAGCTGCGGGATCTCGGTCTGCTCCGGAGGCCCACACCATCACCGACCCCCACTACTGCATCTCGGGCAAAAAGACAGTACTCCAGGAGGATAGCCCATCGTTTCAGCGACAGCAGAGACACTCTGAGCCTGTGGCAGGGGATACAGACCATTATGGACTACAAGCCCCCACCATGCACCTGTGACAGCACCATCTCCCTGCTGAACGAGCTGAACGTCTTCTTCGCTCGCTTTGAGGCACAAAACAGCACCACTGCACAGAAGACTCCACCTCCTCCCGGCGACCAGGTGATGACGCTGTCCCCGGACAACGTGAGGAGATCCCTCAGCAGGATCAATGCACGCAACGCTCCGGGTCCTGACAACATTCCTGGGCGTCTACTGAGAGACTGTGCAGTGGAACTCACCGATGTCTTCACAGACATTTTCAACATCTCGCTAAGCCAGGCTGTTGTCCCCACATGCTTCAAAGCTACCACCATCATTCCAGTCCCAAAGAAGTCGTCTCCATCCTGCTTCAATGACTACCATCCAGTTGCACTTACCCCCATCCTCATGAAGTGCTTTGAACGGCTAGTCATGCACCACATCAAGTCTGCCCTCCCCCCCTCCCTGGACCCCTTCCAGTTTGCATATCGGTCCAACCGCTCGACCGATGACACCATCGCCACTACCCTCCACTCAGCACTCACACACCTGGACAAAAAAGACTCATACGTCAGAATGCTGTTCATAGACTTCAGTTCCACTGCACAGAAGACTCCACCTCCTCCCGGCGACCAGGTGATGACGCTGTCCCCGGACAGCGTGAGGAGATCCCTCAGCAGGATCAACGCACGCAAAGCTCTGGGTCCTGACAACATTCCTGGGCGTGTACTGAGAGACTGTGCAGTGGAACTCACTGATGTCTTCACAGACATTTTCAACATCTCGCTAAGCCAGGCTGTTGTCCCCACATGCTTCAAAGCTACCACCATCATTCCAGTCCCAAATAAGTCGTCTCCATCCTGCTTCAATGACTACCGTCCAGTTGCACTTACCCCTATCCTCATGAAGTGCTTTGAACGGCTAGTCATGCACCACATCAAGTCTGCCCCCCTCCCTGGATCCCTTCCAGTTTGCATATCGGTCCAACCGCTCGACCGATGACGCCATCGCCACTACCCTCCACTCAGCACTCACACACCTGGACAAAAAAGACTCATATGTCAGAATGCTGTTCATAGACTTCAGTTCAGCATTCAACACAATCATCCCTCAACAGCTCATTCACAAACTGGTCCAGCTGGGGCTCAATACTTCGCTGTGCAACTGGCTGTTGGACTTTCTGACTGGTAGACCTCAGGCAGTTCAGGTAGGCAGCAACACATCCAGCACCATCACAATGAACACTGGGGCCCCCCAAGGATGTGTGCTGAGCCCCCTCCTCTTCACTCTGCTGACCCACGACTGCACACCGTCACACAACTCCAACCTCTTCATTAAGTTTGCGGATGACACGACTGTAGTGGGTCTCATTAGCAACAGAGATGAGACAAACTACAGGAGCGAGGTGAGCCGCCTGGCCGGGTGGTGCAGTGACAACAATCTCTCTCTGAATGTGGAGAAGACGAAGGAGATTGTTGTTGACTTCAGGAGAGTGCGCACTCAGCATGCTCCTCTGACCGTCAATGGTGTGACTGTGGAGAGGGTGAGCAGCACCAAGTTCCTGGGTGTGCACATCACAGAGGACCTCTCCTGGACTGACAACCCCGCAGCACTGGCCAGGAAAGCACAGCAGCGTCTCTACTTCCTCCGCAAACTAAGAAGAGCCAGAGCCCCGGCCCCCATCATGTGCACCTTCTACAGAGGCACCATCGAGAGCATTCTGACGAGCTGCATCACTGTGTGGTATGGCGCCTGCAACGCGTCCTGCCGCAAGACACTTCAACGCATAGTGAGAGCAGCAGAGAAGATCGTTGGTGTCTCTCTCCCCTCCCTCCAGGATATTTATGGAACCCGTCTCACCCGCAAAGCCCTCTGCATTGCAGGTGATCCCACCCACCCAACACACAGCTTCTTTAGTCTGCTGCCATCAGGGAGGAGACTGCGGAGTCTCCAGGCCAGGACCAGCAGACTGAAGGACAGCTTCATCCATCAGGCTGTCAGGAAGCTGAACTCCCTCCCGACCTTGCCCCCCCTCCCCTCTTTTGCCCCACGCACCACTGAACTCTGACCCTCTGACGGACTCTCCCACTCCCCCCTCCCAAATACACACACACACTGTCACTTTAATCAGTCTAAATAAGCTCTTTTGCACTAC
>NW_015625034.1:430251-444585 GCF_001515625.1 Sinocyclocheilus rhinocerous
GAGGTCTGGGGGGGCGATACTGGCTATCGGGAACACCTGGACATTCCATTCAAGTGGGCCGATCGCCGAAATGAAGGAGACCTCACTGATATTAGGCGCTGTTTTTAAATTACAGCGCATGCGAAGCCGCATAAAGTTAATACTCTAAAAGCACGAAGCAGCGCTACCCGATGCATCCGCCAGCCACGCGTCAAAGCAGAGCGGGATCAGTCTCCCGCACAGTGCTGACAAACGTGCGCCGTGCTTCTGCTACGATTTATAAGTGATAAATATATTTGCACTGTTGTTTACTTCACTGATTTGCACTCTTATCTGCCATGTGCCTTGTGCTGCTTTATGTATTTTTTTATATGTTTTTTTTACATTTTACCTTATTTGTATATTTGTATAGTTGTATTTTATATTTAATCTGTATCTATCTGTATTTATGTTCTACTGTTAGTGTTATCTGTATGCACCAAGGGTCTGAGAGTAACGCAATTTCAATTCTCTGTGTGTATGTGCTGTACATGTGGAAGAATTGACAATAAAGCAGACTTGACTTGACTTGACTTATGAATGGTGCCTTGATTGCAGATGGCAGGTGTGGGGAATCAGAACTCAGGTGATGGTGATTATGACTGCGAAAAGGTGTGAGCTGGGGAGGATTCTGGGACATGTAGTCCAGAGCTGGTGATTGTGGTGATTCGCTGACATTACTCCCCCCTCCCGGAAGGTGCATCCCGCGCCGTACAACATCCAGCGGGGAGGGGGGTGGGCGCTCTGGAGTTCTCTAGGAGCAGGGTTCCAGGACGGAAGGCCTCCAGGGCGGCACCCGTTCCGGAACCCATGGTGGATCTGGCAGTTCGGGGCGCCATGGCGGAACAGGCAGCTCGGGGAGCCATGGCGGAGCAGGCAGCTCAGAAGGCCACGGCGGATCAGACAGTTCAGGAGGCCACGGCGGATCAGACAGTTCAGGAGGCCACGGCGGAGCAGGGAACTCAGAAGGCCATGGCTGGACGGCTTCTGTGGCCTTGGCCTTGGCCTCGCCACTCGGCCTGGCCACTACAGCTGGGAGCTCAGGACGCCATGGCCGGACAGCCTCCGTGGCCTTGGTCTCACCATTCGGCCTGGCCACTACAGACGGACCCATACTACCCCTCCCCCCCAAAAAAATACTTGGAGAGAATAACAGGCTCTGACGCCCTCTCGGGGCCAAAACCTGGGACTGGAGCCTTCTTTGGGCTTAACTGGGGATCAGGAGCCCTCCCTGGGCTTAACTGGGGATCTGGAGCCCTCCGTGGGCTAAACTCGGGGACTGGTGCCTTCTCTGGGCTAAACTCGGGAACAGGAGCCCTCCGTGGGCTAAACTCGGGAACAGGAGCCCTCCGTGGGCTAAACTCGGGAACAGGAGCCCTCCGTGGGCTAAACTCGGGAACAGGAGCCCTCCGTGGGCTAAACTCGGGAACAGGAGCCCTCCGTGGGCTAAACTCGGGAACAGGAGCCCTCCGTGGGCTAAACTCGGGAACAGGAGCCCTCCGTGGGCTAAACTCGGGAACAGGAGCCCTCCGTGGGCTAAACTCGGGAACAGGAGCCCTCCGTGGGCTAAACTCGGGAACAGGAGCCCTCCGTGGGCTAAACTCGGGAACAGGAGCCCTCCGTGGGCTAAACTCGGGAACAGGAGCCCTCCGTGGGCTAAACTCGGGAACAGGAGCCCTCCGTGGGCTAAACTCGGGAACAGGAGCCCTCCGTGGGCTAAACTCGGGAACAGGAGCCCACTCTGGGCTGGATTCAGGGACTGGGAAGCGCTTACGAGGAGCTGGCACTGGAGCGAACTCAGGGGCTGGAGCCGACCGCCTTCTCCTCCTTAGATTCCCCTCTAGGTTCAGGGTGAAAGGCATGGTTGGCGGGCTTGAGTGAGCCGCGGCCCGCAGGCTTGGCTTCGGAACGGCTGGCGGATTTGATGGCGAGTTGGTTCTGGATCGGGGATGGACGCTCTCCAGACACCGGAGGATCCCTTCCCTCCAGCTCAGTCCAGTGGTGTCTGGTAGGGCCACGGTGCAATGGTAGTTGGCCCCGATCCAGAACAGAGAGTTGAGCGTCACTTCGTCCAAACACCGGGATTCTGAAGCGATCCCGCAGAACTCCCTAGTATACTCCACAAATGGGAGATCCTGGTGAGCTAGGGCGGCGAACCGCGTGGCAACTTCCATAGCCGTGGGAAGAAGCATTTTGTTTTTAGGTCCAGTCTTCTGTCACAGATCAAGCCAGAGACAACAGGTAAGTGAATAAAAGGCAGGTTTATTGACAGGTATGGCAAAGGCAGATGGTCTGGAGCAATGACAGTTGAGAATTCAACACAAAGTGAAGTCCAATGATTCTTAGTTGTGTATTGATGTTTGGTTCTTTGCAGGTCCACGGAGAATACAGGATCCAGGAGCAGAGGAGAACAACGATGGAAGATCTTTGGAGAACTAGAGGTAAGAATAAACAGGTAAGTTGCATTCAGTGAGTCTGGTAAAGTTCTGTGTAGTGAACGGCAGACCAGAGGGTGAGTGACTGGAAGGAGCGTGCTTATGAATGGTGCCTTGATTGAAGATGACAGGTGCGGGGAACCAGAACTCAGGTGATGGTGATCGTGACTGAGAACAGGTGTGAGCCGGGGAGGATTCTGGGACATGGAGTCCAGAGCTGGTGATTGTGGTGATTCACTGACAGATATATACAACTTTGCTTATTTTGCCAAAGAGTGTGAACTCTTTTTAACAAATAAAAAATATACAAAATAACAAAAGATAGGAAAAAGGGTTACACATGAAATTCTAAGAAAATTCAGGATAGCACAACACTAGTTTTTATATTAGAACACTATATTTATTTAGAACAATGTAAGCAACTTTCACTGAATCACACTATTACTGAATTTGTAGTAAGTTGATCAGGCCCTCTATGTGCAGAGCTCCATTAAAAATGAGGTGTTCATGGTCAAAAAATGACAGGGTTCTGTCGGTCTGCTTAATATTAGCTATATTATTTATTTTTATTATATTTCACTAGAATTTACTAAGTACAGATAAGGATGATTTGTCCTTTAATGTATGTATAATCTAGCATTGATAGATATCTTTTTTTTTTATGAAGGACAAATGTTTTAGATTAGATATCTCTTTTCTTAAGTATACAGGTATTTATTTGTACCTGACAAATCATATGATATTGATCATAAGATATGAAATGCCTCACCTAGCTTGATGGTTTGCTTTTGTAACAAAAGTAGCAGTACCATTGAAAAATAAAGCTAAATTAAAAAAAAAAAAAAAACTAAGCATTTACCTGTCACGTTTATGTTCTGTTTTGGTTTTGAATTCCCTGTGTTTCTGTTCATCCTGCCTGGACCCAGTTTTTCTTTGTTCCCTGATTAGTCTTTTCAACAAAAGTAGCAGTACCATTGAAAAATAAAGCTAAATTAAAAAAAAAAAAAAAAACTAAGCATTTACCTGTCACGTTTATGTTCTGTTTTGGTTTTGAATTCCCTGTGTTTCTGTTCATCCTGCCTGGACCCAGTTTTTCGTTGTTCCCTGATTAGTCTATTCTGTTCACCTGTTTTGATTTAGTTCTCCAGCTGTTTCAGTTCTCCCTAATTACGTTCCATGTGTTTACAGTATATACCCTGTGTTTTCCTCAGTTCCCCTTTCTTGCTTTAAAGTTACATTGTGGTGTTTTATTCCTATGTTCGTCAGTGTTTAACTCTTGGATTGTTAATTAAAGTCTCACCTTTGGATTACCCCTTCGCTGTGTGCTTTATCAGACCCACATCATGACAGAAAGCAAGACCACAAAACGAGATGACTGAGCCGAGCAGCACTAACTGGGCTGAGGAGTGCCTGTGGGACCTTCAACAGGGTGAATGTCCTTTAGAGAGGTATGTGGAGGAGTTTAACAAGCTCTCACATCGGGTGAGCTGGTCCGACGTCACTCTCGGTGCCGTGTTTCGGTTGGGGCTGGATGAGAACACCATTCGTTACAGTTATCCAGCATGTGAATTCACCCTGGTCGAGATGATTAATCTCATTTTCTATTTAAACGGTTCAAAGTTTGAAGTAGAAGAAGTTAAAGATAACTCGACTCATTCTCATGCAGCTCCCACTGAAAAACACTTGGCCTCGGCAGTTCACCTCACACCGTTAACCTCCACATACCGCTCTAATGGATCTGTGTCCTCTACTCCTTCCGGGTTTCCTCGAGCCCGTAAGTGGGCGTCTAACAGCGTAGACCTGGGAGCCAAGGTTGCGGACCTAGCTGTTGCATCAGTCCGATCAGCGCTCAAAGCCGCCTCCCTTCGTCCATCCTCTACTACGAGACCCTTACGTTTATGTTCAGTTTTGGTTTTGAATTCCCTGCGTTTCTGTTCATCCTGCCTGGACCCAGTTTTCCATTGTTCCCTGATTAGTCTATTCTGTTCACCTGTTTTGATTTAGTTCTCCACCTGTTTCAGTTCTGCCTAATCACATTCCCTGTGTTTATAAGCCTGTGTTTTCCTCCGTTCCCTACTACGAGACCCTTACCTATCCTCAGCCCAGAAACCGCAGCCGCTCCTCACTCAAGCCCGCCGGCCGCCGTTGATCCCAGTCCGCCGGCCGCTCTATTCACCCGTAACCAGAAGAGGAATCTGACCACCTGTTTCAGTTCTCCCTAATTACGTTCTATGTGTTTATATACCCTGTGTTTTCCTCAGTTCCCCTGTCTTGCTTTAAAGTTACGTTGTGGTGTTTTATTCCTATGTTCGTCTGTGTTCCAGCCCATGAGTCCACTCCAGAATGCTCTCCAGTTCCCATGTCCAGCCCAAGGAGGGTCGCTGGTCCTGCGTCAAGCCCATGGAGGGCCTCAGGGGCCGAAATTTCCCCCAAAGAATATTTTTTGGGGGGGCTGTTGGCCTCCTGAACTGCCTGCTCCGCCATGGCCTCCTGAACTGTCTGCTCCACCATGGCCTCCTGAACTGCCCACTCTGCCATGGAACACGGATCCGGTTCCGGCATCCCGTCCGGTCCTAGCCTGTCCTGAGGGACCTCCATTCCTATGTTCGTCTGTGTTTAACTATTGGATTGTTAAAGTCTCACCTTTGGATTACCCCTTCGCTGTGTGCTTCATCCGACCCACATCGTGACATTACCACTATGTATGCATGTATTGTATGACAAGCTAGACAAAATATTTTTCAGGAGATAAAAAGAGATTTAAACATAAAAATAGAGCTAATACATACAATAAGTATAAACAGTGATCATCATCATCATCATCATCATGTACTTCATGGATGAATTTTTATTTATGCTAAAAAATAAATGGCCCTTTAAAATCTAGAAATTGCAAGGGATGACAGGAACCCTGATGTATTTCCTCATAGTCAACATTCCAACTTGATAACATGCTAAAGTATGTTTTGTTCTATTATGTATAACTTGGGCGTCTGGATTTTTCATGTCTGAAGGGCCATTTAAAAAACTCTCACACAGGCCTGTATCACATCTTGAGAATATGTACATTTTCAGTTTTATTTAATTATTGGTACTGCTTTACATTAAGATACATTAGTTGCCAATAGTTAATAAACATACAGCTGCTCATTGGTAGTTCATGTTAGCTCAGGTCCATTAAATAATATTTACAACATTTTTTTTAAACGCACATATATATATATACATATACACACACTTTATATACTGATGAGTCACAACAATAAAACCATTGACAGCCCAGGTAAAAAAGAAATACACTTTAGATGTACTAATAATCGATGCACCTATTATAATGTTATTATACTATACTAAGTGCATAATAAATGTGTTATTTTGGAACAACTTTAAGTATGTTAAGTGCTCTTTAAGATATGCTAAGATCAACTTTAAGCTAATTGCAATATATTTTAACATATTTAGTTGAGTTAAAATGGAACAACTTCAAGCATCTTTAGTGTACCGTATTGGCCCGAATATAAGACGACCCTGATTATAAGACGACCCCCCTTTTTCCAGATATACCTTTTGGAAAAAGGCTTTTTAAAAACCAAATCTTGTTTTTTCTCAGTAAAACACATTTTGTCTTCAATTATTTTCATATTGCATATTTTTCCTATTTTAATTTTTGTTTTGAAAGTATGGTAAAAACTGGTAAAATGTACCAACAATCACATTTTAAAAAATATACACTTTGACATACCATAAAAAAATTTTTTTTTTTAAAAACTGGTAGCCCATCTAAATTAGGACATTTAGGCTATCCATCTAATAGTAGCCTTAAATGTACTTCTTTACATTATTTAAAATATACTTTTATACTTCTTGAAGTAAAGTTAGATTATATTTTAAGATTCACTTTAATGTGCTACAAGAACATTTTCAATAGCATTTCAGCTCATTAGAAATGCATTACCAGTACACTATTTGTTTGTTCTATTAGTTTGCTATAAAGCTATTTTCAGCACTCTAATATGGTTTATTAAAAAGCACAAAAATCATTAAATCAACATGACACACACATACACTTTCAAATCTAGAAAACTTTAATGTACTTTACAACAATGAATCTTGTGTACATAAATAATAAATTCCTTAAGGACATTTAAGAAGCACAGCAGCATATATAAACTCTTGACCAAAATAATTATAATAAATTAAAGATCAGTGAAATGCTCTAACAGAACTACTTAAATCAATGCAGAACGTTATGCATGTATTACTGGAACACTATAAACATTTGAATCACTCGAACACTGCATAACATTGAATAACAACGCATAATGCAAACTCAACCCTGCAAATGACTAAACCAAATAAACATAAAACCACCACAGGGATTAAAGTTCCGTCGCTACGAAGGATTTCCGTCAGTTCATAAAGACAGTCATTTGCTTAATTCCTGAATGATGCAGCCATTTGAAAAAAAAAAAAAAAAAAAAAAAAAATATATAAAAAATTAAAAACTTATTTAAAATCTTTTACAATTAAGATAAGATAAAGATATCGCTTCCCCTAAACTATATATATATATATATAAAAATACAATGAATGATTCAGTGATAAAAACAGTGACTTGCCGCCACCTGCTGGCAGATTTGGTTTCATTTTTAGCATATAATTTCAGTTATTTAAATTATATTAATATTTCTGTATTCCAAATTTTATATTTAAAACATTAATCTCCACATGAATTTAATTGCACTCATGCTACCTCGGAGACTCATTAAACGTCTGAAAATGTACCTACAAGCCACTTTTATGTTCTTCTGTGCCATCTCTGTAGTACAAATTAATTTATTAATACTAATTTCATATGATTGGTAACTTGTGTCTTATTATACTTATTATTGTAATGATGAGTCTGCAGAGTGAGGATCCATTTGCAGTTTATTTGACAACAGAACAATAAAGACAAACAGCCGTAAAGGCGAGATGAGGGCATAAACAGTACAGGCTAAGATCGTGGCAGGCAGCATAGAATCACAATCCAATAGACAGATACGGGTCAGGGCAGGCAGCAGAGAATCCAGAAACGAGAAACTGTCCAGGTCACAACAGAATTAACAATCCACAATGAAGAAACACTCAGAGATGATCACATAGGAAAACCAAGACTTTGCATGAATGTGTGTGGGGTGTGCTTACATGGAGTGAGTGTAATGACTAGCATGTGTGTGTGCAATCAGTCCCAGGTATGTGGGCTCATAGGAATTGGAGTCCGAATGAGAATCAGTCAATATTCTGGTGAGGGTTCCCTCTGATGGTGCGGAGGTGGCGGTACGGGAGCCTCACTTGTGACAATTATATTGCAGGGGTTAAAGAAAAAAAAAATCTTTTGACTGAATTTTTCTTCGACCAAACCCCATTCCTCAGCCATACCCGTCACACACCCAGTTTAAGAGCGTTTTTTGTTTTGTTTTTGTAATTAGGAGCGCTTGTCCTCCTAATTTAAAAATTTAGGAGCACCTTGTGATCAATAATCAAAAAATATGCATTAGAATTTCTTTGACTCTTCTCAGTTTACCTTTTTTTAAACTTGGTCTAAATACTCATCAAGCTTGACATGAGCATCTGGTTTTATTCTCTTATGCCTAGTTCACACTACAGGATTTTAAGCCCGATTTAAACCTTATTTGCAAGTTAACGAGCTCGCCGACAGGTCGGACTGTGATCGGGGGGAAAATCAGCGCTCTGCAATATTTATGTGTTAACTATACAATGACGCATCAAAGAGGTTCGCTGACGTGTCGCCGACACCTCACCGACGGCAAACAAATATCTAGTATGCCAAATATCTGGACCGGTCGGCCGACTCGACATCATGTCGTGTCAGGGGTCGTGACGAGCTACAGCCAATGAGAGAGCAAGGCATGGGTTGAGGTCACCGGAAGAAAAACAACAGCAGCAACATGGCTTAAAGAAAAAAGTTTGGACACAATAAATGGAGCAAAATTTTTCATCGAGCAAACAGCTTGCAGCGCTAATTTCTTCTCCCGGTTGCAGATCATTTACATAGAGTCACAGTGTGCCTTAGGCCAAGTTCACGCTACACGACTTTAAACGGCGGCAGATCGCTGTGCTGTTCAGACGACATGACTTGATTGTCTGTCTTTAAATCATTGTGGTCACCGGAAGAAAAACAACAGCAGCAACATGGCTTAAAGAAAAAAGTTTGGACACAATAAATGGAGCAAAATTTTTCATCGAGCAAACAGCTTGCAGCGCTAATTTCTTCTCCCGGTTGCAGATCATTTACATAGAGTCACAGTGTGCCTTAGGCCAAGTTCACGCTACACGACTTTAAACGGCGGCAGATCGCTGTGCTGTTCAGACGACATGACTTGATTGTCTGTCTTTAAATCATTGTGGTGTTCCCACTATGTGACTCTGTAAATGATCCGCATTCAGGGGTTACACACTACACAAGCTGACAACAACTCGGTCACCCAATGACTCTACAAACCGCGTTTTGTCACGAAAACATGCACAAGAATTGGAACGGGAATGACGTGAAACACGTGAAACAGGAGTTGTTTATTTGAAAATGGATGTCGGGAAGAAATTAGCGCTGCAAGCTGTTTGCTCGATGAAAAATTATCTGTCGTCACCATACAGCACTCTGTGTTACATTAAACATAAAATTAGAAGAGGCCCAACATCTCTACAACAGAAGTGCTGAATCCAAAGTTAGCATGTCATTCATAGTTATTTAGAAATATGTCAGCCAGAATTAAACCTGTGAGATTCAATGATATGAAATTAAAACACTTGCCAATCTCTTGTTTGCTTGTCTCTCTGATCTTATTTCAGTGTCTTCTATTGCAACAGCAGCTGATCTGAAAACAACAAATTTTAAGTAATATTTCATAATGAAAGAAAGAAAGAAAGAAAGAAAAAAAGAAAGAAAAAGAAAAACAGGCAAATAACGATTAGTGATGCGTTTTCTTTTTAACAATGACAGTACAATGTTACAAGTACCTGTTGGGTAATATGTTCAAAACCTTCTCATCCATAGCAGTTTCAGATATCTTCTCTTAAAAGCATCCCTTTTTACAGTTTAATCTTTATACACACAAATTGAGCTGGACAGTTCAAGACAAATTGTATGTATATATATATATATATATATATATATATATAATATATTCATAATGTGGTGTTTTTCAAACTTTTCAAAGAACATTTACTTCATTACAATTAGGCCGAACTGTTAATTAAAACTTTATTAATAATGCTATAATGACAAATGATTTTCTTCCAATACATTGGACAATGTTTTTACAGTTGTTATATGACAGACAAATGCCACTACCTAGACTTTAAGCAACCATATTTCCAGTGTGTATAGTTGCTAGATATCTATACTAGACAACTAGCAAGTACGTCAGTGTCTCGGTCTGTCACGGAAAACAAAGAATATCCAAATGCAGTTTATTTAGTTCCAAAACAAAGATAAAAAAACTGAGCAAAAACACTGGCAAGAAGGACTTCCGGTTATGGAGGGGTGCGGAGAAGATGCGAGTTAACGACTCTCCTATAATTTTGAATATAAATCCTTCAAGCTCACTTAAAACTTTGATACACCTTTTGCTATTTAATACACAAAAATCTAACGACCGAAATGGCACCAAAAAAGAACAGAACTCAAGAAAGTGAATAACGAGGCTCAAGAGAGGTCGCAGGATTCTGATTACGCAGACGAACAGAAAAAGATAGAGGAAGATGACGACAGCGAATCTACTAAAGTAACTGAGTTGAACCCCAGCAATGCAGATGTGATACAAGCCATTAAAGAAATGGACAAACGAGTTACGAGTAAAATTGACAATGTTATGTCAGCGATCAAAGAGGTAAAGGAACGCGTGAAGGAGGCCGAGGAACGCATTTCTGGAGCAGAAGATGAAATAGTTCAACTCAGTGCTCGTGCAAATTCCCTTGAAATCACAAGTTAAAAGAAAACTGACAGAAAAGGCTGACGACATGGAAAACAGAAACAGACGGAACAACCGGAGGCTGGTGGGTTTACCGGAAAAAGGAGGAAACAATACATGTGCGTTTTTAGAGGCCTGGATTCCAAAAATATTGGAAATGGACTCGAGCACATCATTAGTTATAGAGCGTGCACATAGAGTGGGCCCACAACGAAATAAGGATGTTCGGAACACAAGACGGGATGCTAGTACACCACCAAGAACACTAATAATGAAGTTCCTAAACTTCAAACAAAAAGAACAGGCCCTCAGAGTGACCAGGTCCAAAGGGGTGATTTCATACAAGGAACACACTCTTTGCTTTCATCCAGATGTTTCGGCTGAAGTTCACACTCACAGGAAGCAAAGAGCTTATGATGGAGTGAGACAGAAGCTGCGAGAGAGGAATCGGTAAACACAGGATCATATACCTCGCTCGTCTACTTCTTACGCACCAGGATAAATCAAGGGTGTTTGACACACCGGCGGCGGTTGAAAGCTTCATTGAAGAATTAGACACAGAATAAAGGTGGGCTCAATCCAGCTGGACTATTAAAATCCTGAATGTAGGTTTAAAATAAATCTGATCATACAGCATAAACTTTCCTTTTTTGTTGTGGAGACTCGATAGTGAATCGAGACCAATTTGTAAAATACTAAAGTATATTCAGTTATTATGGTTCTTTTGGAAAAGTGAAAGTGTGTTTATAGTTTAAAATAATATGTGAGAGTAATGTTACAAATAGGGTTGTGAGGATAAATATAGACAGAAGTACCTGATAGTTCCTCATGGTTGTGTGGACCAATCAGCACCATATACGGAGTGTAAGGGGTGAGGGGGGGTCAAAGGCAGTAGTATGGATGCTACTGTGGAAATCGAGATTGTTGTTGAATGTTCTTTAATAATAGGTGTGTTGTTCATAATTGTTTATAGTTTTATTTTTTGCTTCTCAGTATTTAAGATTGTTGAATTTGTAAAAGGCAAAATACCTCTTAATAGGAAATGTAAAAGATCATGGGGGAGACAGGGAATGTGAAATTTGTAACCTGGAATTGCAGAGGATTGGGCAATATTAAAAAAATAAAGCAGATAATGGATAATAATGGACAGTGTTGGGGAAAGTTACTTTTAAAACTAATGCATTACAATATTGCGTTACTCCATAAAAAAGTAACTAATTACGTTACTTAGTTACTTTTTATGGAAAGTAATGCGTTACGTTACTTTTGCGCTACTTTTTAAATCTGGACAGGGCTTGCTTGTTTGTTTTTCAAATAAAAAAGTTATATTTTTGGCAAATATAAAAGCCTTTTCACACCAAAAGTGAAATGAATAAGCCTCAGGCTGAAGGGAAAGTAAATTTACGTCCGTACAGTAGAATGCAGAAGAAGAAATTTCAACACGCTTCAGCAATAAAAAAAGACACACACAAATGTTTGTCTAGAGTAATTTCTGCTTATTATTATGGTCGAACTAGATCATCGAAGGTCAGAAGCAAAGACATTGGTTAATAGAATGGGATTAAATACATAAAGGATATTTGTGTTGTTTAATATTTAATTATTGCAGGTTTGCATCATATTCTGAGTTGCATTATTTTTATTCATTTTGAGGAATACTGAATCTGTGTTGTTGTTTTTTTGTGAGTGAGATGAATTAATGCATATTCATATTTATTTTAGAACTACTGTAACATCTTCTGATTTCTCTCAACATGGGGACAGGAGAGCTGTCAGTCAATAAATTGAAAAAAAAGCAACTTGCGTTACTTATTTGAAAAAGTAACTCAGATATTCTCTTGTAAATTAAAAAGTAATGCATTACTTTACTAGTTACTTGAAAAAAGTAATCTGATTACGTAACTTGCGTTACTTGTAATATATTACCCCCAACACTGATAATGGATAATAATAGATCAAACAATTACAAGCACAAGTAGTTTTTCTTCAGGAAACCCACTGTCACAATACACTATGGAGGAACGAGGAGACACTGGAGAATACTTTAACAAGACTTTAATTCCATGAACCAAGGGAGACGAACTCAGGAAGACGTTTAACAGCGGACAGAGAACTCGGGACTGGGAACACTTTAAATACGCATAACAGGAAGATTGAGGACGGCGTCCTCTAACGCCGTCACCTCCGCGAGCTTGCAGAACTCCCGGGCGTACTCGTAGAAGGGGAGATCGAGGCGAGCTAGGGCGGCGACGTGAGCGGCAATTTCCATAGCCGCGGGGTGGGGGGAAAAACCAGGAAACAAAAAACTTCTCAAAAAAAGGGGGAAAAAACAAACGCGAGGAGAAGTCGCCGCTCACTTTCTGTATTGGTCCGCTGTTCTGTCACAATGCACTATGGAGGAATGAGGAGACGCTGGAGAATACTTTAACAAGACTTTAATTCCATGAACCAAGGGAGACGAACTCAGGAAGATGTTTAACAGCGGACAGAGAACTCGGGACTGGGAACACTTTAAATACACAGAACAGGAAGATGGGATGACAAGACACACCTGGGATCAATGGAAATTAAACATGGGAAACACCTGGGAAGAAATCAGCTTAATTAATCAGGGCAGGAACAGGAAACTAACCAAATAAGGGCATAGGAAGGCACATGGGGAGCAAGACACACACAAAACATGGAACAGAGTCTGACATAACGACCTGGGGAGCAAGACACAGACAAAACATGGAACAGAGTCTGACACCCACATGGAAAAAGTGAGACAGATGGCAGATGGCAAGAGATGGCAAGAGATGGCAAGGGCAAGTTTTTGCTGCTTGTCACACTTCTAACCCGAGAGGAGTAATGACTTTAATTCATAAATCAATCCCAATACAGGTTCAGAAAGTAACTTAGGATACATTAGGAAGATATATTGTCTTACAATGTACCTTTTTTTTCAGAAAAGATAAATTTAATTAACATTTATGGTCCAAATGATGACAATCCTACATTTAATGATTTGTTTTTGTTAATTGCTCATTTGCCTGGAGACTATCTTATTGCAGGGGATATGAATTGTGTGTTAGATCCTACTAAAGATCGTTCAACAGGGATTGATAAAACACATATTAAAGCCAGGAAGGTGATACAGGAATTTATGAAAAATCTTAATTTATTAGATGTTTGCAGGGATCTTAATCCTGCAGCGATATCATATTCCTGTTATTCTGGTATGCATCAAACATACTCACGTATTGATTATTACCTAATTTCCGTACAACTGCTTAACAAAACAACTGATTGTAGTTATCACAGTATAGTCATCTCTGACCATGCAGCGGTATCTTTATCATACAAAACTACAAAATTCATTAAAAAAACCTAAATGGCGTTTTCAGATAGGATGGCTTTGTGACCGAGTTTGAAGAATATGTGGGCAAACAAATTGATTTGTATTTTGAAATTAATAAGTCTGAAACATCTGCTTGTATTAGATGGGTGTAACGGAAGAGGTCTGACGCAACAGGTTAGTATAACAATCAAGTTTATTTTGGTCACAGAGACTACGGGTGTAGGATCCAGGTGATGACACGGGGCGGATTGTTGGGAGCCGTGTTTGAGGCTACTGAGGGGGCATTCCATTCAATGGGACTGATGATCATCTTTGGTGGAATGATCCTCTCCGGTTCTTCTGGACCTTCCACATGATTGTGAATACATTACAATGCGTCTGCCTTGACGTTTCTAGGACCAGGGCGATAAGTAATGGTAAAGTTAAACCTGGTAAAGAATAATGCCCATCGTGCTTGGCGGGGATTCAGACGTTTGGCCTCACGTACATACTGGAGATTCTTATGGTCGGTCAGTACGGTGAATGGATGGGCTGCCCCCTCCAGCCAATGCCTCCACTCCTCTAAGGC
>NW_015625034.1:444621-451058 GCF_001515625.1 Sinocyclocheilus rhinocerous
CCTGGAATACGGAGGGGGCGTTGGCAAGTCCATAGGGCATGACCAGATACTCGTGGTGGCCAGTAGGGGTCACAAAGGCAGTCTTCCATTCATCCCCCTCACGTATCCGGATGAGGTTGTAGGCACTGCGGAGGTCCAACTTTGTGAAGATGGTCGCACCTCGGAGATGTTCAAGGGCATTTGGGATGAGGGGAAGAGGATATCGGGACTTGACGGTGATATTATTTAGTGCTCGGTAATCTATACAGGGCCTCAAGCCTCCGTCCTTCTTGGCCACAAAGAAGAACCTTGATGCAGCAGGGGAGTTAGACTGACGGATGTTCTTGGCTGGTTACAATGTTACAATGGGAAGCATTCAAAGCTTTTACTCGAGGACATATAATTGGGTTTTGCAGTTCAAAAAGGTAGGAAGTCTAGACAAGAAATTAAACAATTAGAAGATCAAATTAAAATTAGAAAATGATATTTTCCAGAAAACTACAGATACAGTGGAAGCAAAAGATAAATTATTATTACTCAGGTCTTGATATAATGAATTGTCAGCATGTAGAGCAGCTTCAAAAGTTTTAAGGTTGAAACAAAATGATGAATATGGCGATAAAACAGGACGGTTACTTGCTTGGCAAATTCGACAACAACAAACGGAGCGTACTATCACAATAATTGAGAGTTCAACTGGAAATAGTTGACCCAGTAGAGATCAAAGAAACATTTAGAACTTATTATGAAAAACTCTATAGCTTAGAGTGTTCACTAAATGTAGATATCCAGATGCAATTTTTAGATAGTCTAAATATACCTCAGATTTCAACTGAAGAAAAGAACAAATTAGATGAAGACTTAACATTACAAGAAATTGGAGAAGCAATTGACTCTATGAAATGAGGAAAAGCTGCGGGCCCAGATGGGCTTCCTATAGAAATCTATAAAACATAAAAAAGTTGCTAACTCCTTTTATGGAAATGGTAGTAGAGGCGTATCATCAAGATCTTTTGCCTGCATCAATGAGAGGAGCTTTAATTACATTACCAAAACCGGGAAAACCCAACACAAAGTGTGAAAATATGCGGCCAATTAGCTTGTTAAATTCAGAGAAAAATATTAAGTAAAGTTAGAAGGTACATTATCAAATTTAATAGGTGAGGATCAAAATGGTTTTATTCAACGTAGGCAAGGATTTCACAATGTTATAAGAGTCCTAAATATCCTTTATGAACAGAGGGGTGAACGAGATACTGCTCTACTATCATTGGACACCGAAAAGGCCTTCGATCGGGTTGAATGGTCTTATTTGTTTGATTTATTGGTCAGATTTGGTTTTAGTGAAAGGTACTGTAGGTGGGTTAGATTACTTTATAGTAGTTCTACAGCAGAACAAATAATTATTTGTTGACAAATAATATTGTTTCAAAACCATTTAGCATATCAAGAGGGTGTAGACAAGGTTCTCCTCTTTTTTTGCCATCTCCATCGAGCCTTTTGCAATAGCAGTAAAAAAAACATGTGGAATTAACAGGCATTAGGATTGGAAAGATAGAACATAAAATTCCGTTATTGTCACACACCACTGAAGCACAGGAAACAAGACGAGTGTTCACAGGACTTTATTGAAGGGAAACACTCAGGGAAAACACAGGTAAGTTGATACGACGTGAATGCCCAGTATTAGAGAGACTTCTCAAATTCACCAGTCCGTGTGTGCTTCAGGGAGGATAGGAATCGAGGGCAGATGACCAGCGGCTGAAGAAGACGACGATCGGATAACAGGAAACCAGGAGTCGGGTAAGTCTTACACATTAGCGATAGACGAGACCAGACGGTTAGGTGTCTGTGAGTGCGGGTTTATAAGCATCTCTTAATTGGGCAGAGGCAGGTGCAAGGAATCAATACTCAGGTGAGCTGGAACGGGAAGGTGGGGCTGTAGGGTCTGACGCAGGTGGAATGGCTGGATCCGTGACAGTACCCCCTCCTCCACGGGCAGCTCCAGAAGACCGATGATGGTGGCGACGAGGACGACCTCTCCCTCTGGGCGCTGGACGATCGGGGTGACTGATATGGAAGTCCTGGAGTAGGGTGGGGTCTAGAACATCTTTACGCGGTATCCAGGACCTTTCCTCAGGGCCGAAGCCCTCCCAGTCAATAAGATATTCCAGTTGGCCTCCTCTGCGCCGCGAATCCAAGATGGAGCGTACGGTGTAGATGGGGTCTCCGTCCGGCTCGATTGGAGGAGGAGGCACCTCAGCCACGTCAGACCCTGTGGGAGAAGGGAAGGTCGGTGAGGTTTTAGCAGAGAAACATGGAAGGTAGGAGTAATTCTACTATTTGAGGGTAGTTTCAGATGATAAGTGACCGGGTTGATCTGCCTTAAAATAGTGAATGGTCCTATGTATCTGGGACTCAGCTTGCGGCAGGGTAGCCGGAGGCATATGTCCCTGGTAGAGAGCCAGACCTTTTGACCAGGGAGGTAGGTAGGTGTTACTGCTCTGTGAAGATCAGCCTGGTTCTTGTGCCTCCTGACTGCCCTTTGCAGATGGACGTGTGCCGAGTCCCAGACCCTCTCGCTCTCCTGAAACCAATGGTTGACTGCTGGTACTTCCGAGGGTTCTCCTGACCAGGAGAACAGAGGTGGCTGGAAGCAGAGTACACATTGAAAGGGTGTTAGACCTGTGGTGGACTGGCGGAGGGAGTTTTGAGCGTACTCGGCCCAGGGAAGATACCAGCTCCAGTTATGTTGGTGGCCATGGCAGTATGATCTCAGGAAGCGTCCAATCTCCTGTATTTTTCTTTCAGTCTGTCCATTCGATTGTGGGTGTTAACCGGATGTTAAGTTCACTGACACACCTAGGAGACGGAAGAAGGCCTTCCAAACTCTGGGAATAAATTGAGGTCCCCGGTCAGAGCTATTTCGAGGCCAATCAACCTCTTAATTAGAATGCTGATTTCCTGGATCAACAAGTATACAAAAATACTAAATACAAAAATACTAAGATTAAATGTATTTAAATACAAAATACATTTGACTTTTTCCAAAGGTATGTAAATACAAAATACCAGTAGCGAACCCTGACTCTAGAACCTAGGCCCTCTCCCCCTGACCTCGTCGGGGGAAAGAACAAACTACCAGCGTAGTTTACGGTGTCCTCTTCTAAAAGTCATCTTTGACAGTTCCACCTCTGAAACGAGGCTATTCCAGCCTTATGGCGGTCGCACACCGGACGACAAGTGCAGCGCTGCATCACACCGCACACGTCTTTAAAGGTGACATATGACGTTGCTAAAAAGAACATTTGGTGTAATGCAATGTGTTTATGCGGTTTAAGGTTAAAAAAAATTATTTTCCACATAATGTACATTATTGTTGCTCCTGTATGCCCCGCCTTTCCGAAACGCATCGATTTTTACAAAGCTCATCGTTCTGAAAAGCAAAGTGTGCTCTGATTGGCCAGCTATCCAGTGCGTTGTGATTGGCCGAATACCTCAAGCGAGTGACAGAAATGTTACACCTCTTAACATACCGTGATGCCGTCTCCCAGCATGACGAGACAAAACCAATAAAACCCATTACAAACGAGGCATTTGCTGCTGGTGGCATAATTACTGATTATAATGACTTATACTGTGTTTTTACGCGTTGCGTATCGCGCCACGTAAACATAAAACCATGTCTACATTTGTGATCGGAGAAATGACAAACAAACAAGCGCTACTCTACACTGTTTAAAACTCGCGTTTGAATCATCAGTGGCAAATTCTTTAAATATAAAATAATGTACTTACAGGCTGTGAGTCCTGGCGCTTTTGACAGACTGTCCTTGCAAAGTTGGAACTGCCACACTTTATAGAACAGGCCTTTGTGCACAGACGGCATTGTAGGCTACTCTCCCAGGAAACAGTCCTCGTCCTCCCTTTATGCACCAAGAGCTTGTAACACTCCAAAGAGAAAGGAAAAATTGAAATCGCATCATATGACCCCTTTAATATTCGCACACATTGTTTTCTTTTCTATGAGTGAACTTTAAACTCATTGACACCACTTGCTCATTCTTGAAGTTAATTTTTGACTGTTTTTGGAATAGATTAAATGTTTTAGACTGCCGTCTTAAACTGACGGTGTGCGATACGTGTTGCACCGGGGAACTGCGCTTCTCGTCCGGTGTGCGACTGCAACAAAACAGTACAGGGAGAGTGACTGATATTACCAAAATAAAACAGCTAAATTGAAGTCAAATGCAAATCCTCATTACAAATGCATCATCTCTCAAAATATACAGACACTCAATCCCTCCTACCACAAAACCAACAAATGTAATGTGTTTAAGACGATACACCATGACAGCGCTCACAGCAAATTAGCGATAGACACTTCAAGACAAACAAGCAGTGTTTATAATAAATATCATTGGCACAGCGGCTTAGTAAATGTCCTCACTTATGTTCTTTGCGGCTTCCATCGTGACGTGAATAATAGCTAGTTTGTTTTATCAGCTTATATATTTTTTTCGATAGAGATCCCACAGCGGGCGGAACTTGTCATAAAGTTAGTGATAACAAGGCCCGCCCATTTAGAGAAAAGATATGATTTGTCAATTTTTCTGGCATTCAAAATTACTCTCCCATTGATTTACTATTGCTTGGCCCTCTGTAATTTCATAGCTGGACCTCCAATCACAGAGACGCGCAGACGCTAGGCGGAAACATTCTAATATGGAGAAAATGGGCGGCGTTCATTAGCCCATTCACTGAATAGGCAGATTTGGAGAGGTAATTTTTTTTTACTCAGATAAATTGTATTTTATTTAGATGATGTTATTATGAATTGCTTAAATACAATTTGTAATAATTATTTTTTATTTAAAATACTATATTTTAAAACATTTATTTAAAAATTGTAAATATTGTTTTTACAATAAGTTAGGCCCTCTCTGAGGGCCTAGAGGGCCCTGACGGTTCCCCACTGCAATATACAAAATAGTATTTCAAATACATGTATTTCAAATACTGCCCGTCGCTACAGGAAATCAGCAGTCTAATAAGGAGGTTGATTGGCAAAGTACCTTATGTATTTTGAAAATACAAAAATACTAAGATTAAATGTATTTAAATGCAAAAAGGTATTTAAAAACAAAATAGTATTTTGTATTTCAAATACATGTATTTCAAATACTGCCCATCCTTAACTAAAGCTTTACCAATGCATTATTCACTTACCAAACCACAACCAGAATACATTTGGCAATGTTACGAACACATTAAGTCCAAACATGATGGAAGAAGATTGAACTGTCATGCATGCATTCATTTGTCCATTAACAGCTGAGTTTGTCTAAGATGTTGCATTACACGTCGCTGTCACTGAGAATACTTATTTCTCTGAATAAGTATAAGATGTGTGTGTTGTAGTTTGCATCAGTTTACATTTTGAGAACATAGTTATGAATGGATTTGGATGGAACTCTGTTATCTCCCTTTGTTTCACCCCCTGCTGCTGAGTCCAGAGGTCCTAAGGAATTTTTTTGGTGGTCACAGGCCAAAACCTGAGGAATCAGTCTGTTGGTGGGTGAAGGGCAGAAACTGCATTAATACCAATAGGAAGTCCTGTCCTTCCTGGGCTTTGTACCAAAGGTCTTCTTCTTGCCCTCTAAGGGGCTGGCTGTTGTCCTGGCATCTTTATCTGATGGCGTTGGACAGTTTGCTTATGTTTGTCCACCAAGATCCAATCAAAATGTTGCAAACCTTTGTCCACTATTGTGGTCAGAGAGGGGCCCTGCCATAAACTGGGCCCTGGCATGTGCTGTCCACTGCACTCGATATGACTAATACAACTTCCGTGTATGACAGTTAGCGGAAGTGAGAGAAAAGTATTTATAACGTTTTAAATATAGACATTTTTCTTACAAAAACATAGATTCAATGCAGGAGGCCTTTATTCACCCGACGGAGCCGTGTGAGTCACGTTTTATTATGGAAGGATGCACTTTATTTGACTTCTTTTGGACTGATTAAAAAAAACACCCGCCCAGTGCCGTTATAAAGCTTTGAAGAGCAAGGTGTAACAGATCGGCCAGGCTCCACCACCACCCAATCACAACGATCTCTATCACCTGAGTACTGAGCACCTGCACCTGTCACCAGTCAAGCACCTCATCAACCAGCCTGCATAAAAGCACACACCTCAGACACCCTCATTGTCCGGTCTCGTACACACGTAGAGGACTCTCTGACTTTACTACTGCTTCCATTTGAATACTTCCTGCATTACTTACCTCCTGTGTTCCTCCTAGTGTCTCCTCGTCTCCAAGTGTCTCCTGTTCCTCCTAGTTCCTGGATCGCTGAGGTGTGTGCTCTTCCCGTGTGCATTCCAGCTCCTGTAAAGGAAAGGACTCTGATCATTCCACTCATCATATCCTTTAAACTGTTCTACGAACTATACACTCACC
>NW_015625034.1:451135-451804 GCF_001515625.1 Sinocyclocheilus rhinocerous
GCCTACCATCATCGCTAGTCCCATGGCCCGACCGGCGCCCTACTCTGGCTCGGCGGAGGAGTGCAACGGGTTCCTCCTGCAGTGTAATCTCACATTTCAAATGCAACCGCAATCATATCCCACTGACACCTCCAAAATTGCTTTTATTATCTCCCTGTTAACAGGACCAGCGTTGCAATGGGCGGAAATGATCTGGGCCCAGGCCAGCCCCGTCATTCAAAATGTACAGAAGTTTCTAGTGCATTTTCACGAGGTGTTTGGAAGGACAGACGGAGACACCGTTGTGGGAGAACAACTCTATCATTTGCAACAGGGTACCATATCAATTGCCGAATACTCGCTGAAGTTCAGAACTCTCACAGCCACCAGTGGATGGAATGAGAGATCGCTGCTGACCACCTACCGACAGGGGCTGGAGTCCCAGCTTCGGTTACAGCTCGCTGCGTATGATGATTCATTTGGATTGGAAAGATTCATTCAGCTATCCATCCGTTGTTCAAACCGCATGCAGTCCTGTTTAGCAGCAACACCAGTCTCCGCCACAACCTCCTACCTCAGCCGACCAGAGCCCAGTTACCCTCCAGAACCAGCATCAGAACCCATGATTGTGGAGAGGCAATGGTTATCTACCGCTGAGCGGCAGAGAAGGCTGACCCGGGGTCTCTGTTT
>NW_015625034.1:452013-463127 GCF_001515625.1 Sinocyclocheilus rhinocerous
CGCCTTAATGTCTGAGTTCCATGCTGCCCATCCTGATCAGCCGGCACCTCGGGGCAGAGGTAGACCACCACGACGTCGGGGTTTTCGGCCCTCAGGAGCGGGCCGTGGAGGGGGGTACTGTAACGGATCGGCCAGGCTCCACCACCACTCAATCACAACTATCTCTATCACCTGAGTACTGAGCACCTGCACCTGTCACCAATCAAGCACCTCATCAACCAGCCTGCATAAAAGCACACACCTCAGACACCCTCATTGTCCGGTCTCGTACACGTGTAGAGGACTCTCTGACTTTACTACTGCTTCCATTTGAATACTTCCTGCATTACTTACCTCCTGTGTTCCTCCTAGTGTCTCCTCGTCTCCAAGTGTCTCCTGTTCCTTCTAGTTCCCGGATTGCTGAGGTGTGTGCTCCTCCTGTGTGTATCGGCATCGGTATCGGCAAGTACCAAAAATAAAAGTATCGGTATCGGGCGAGTACTGGAAAAAGTGGTATCGGTGCATCCCTAATTATATGTAGATTAATTTCTCCTCTCCTCAACTGTTTCTCAAGCGCGTTCTCTCATCACTGCTGCTAGATGAATATGACATATCACAACACTACGGAAAGCGAGTCGTGTCCTGAGAGTCACATAGAATATAGATTAACATTTTTGTCTGTCTGAACCAAATAAATAAATGTGAACTATCTGTACCATGTTGAATTGCATAGCATCATATTTTCCATTGCATCATATTGCATTGAATTGTACTGTGGTGAATCGAATCGAAATTGGATTACACTGCATCGTGGGTGAATTATATTGCATCAGTAGCTGCTTCATATGTATCTTTAATGTATCGTATCGTTGGCTATGCATCGAGATGTGCATCGCATCGGCCTCAGTTATGGAGATGCACATCTCAATAAATATACCTTTACACTCATATTCAATTCACTTTTGAAAATCGCTGAGGTGTGTGCTCTTCCCGTGTGCATTCTAGCTCCTGTAAAGGAAAGGACTCTGATCATTCTACTCATCATATCCTTTAAACTGTTCTACGAACTATACACTCACCGTGTCATCACCTGGATCCTAGACCCATACTATCTGTGACCAAAATAAACTTGATTGTTATACTAACCTGTTGCGTCAGACCTCTTCCGTTACACAAGGACAATTTTTAATATAACTCCGATTGGATTCGTCTGAAATAAGAAAGTCATATACACCTAGGATGCCATGAGGGTGAGTAAAACATGGGCTAATTTTCATTTTTGTGTGAACTAACCCTTTAACATTTTTAATTTAGACTTTTATTCACATCCATCGACGCACACACATAGCATCAAAACTGGTAAAAGGAAGCTCAGATGTGGTTGGTTGATGTGCATGAGAACCAATCAGATTTTGTCATGCGTGTTACGCAAGCACGCCTGAGCTTCCACATAAGCCAATGAGGTTTGTTTTTTGCGCATCACTCGGTACTTTGAGTTTGTTTGAATATAGGTAGATAAACAAATAAATAGGGATTTTAAGCATATCTTTGGAAAAATGATTTGTGATGCTCTTCAAACGATATGATGATGAAATGCTTGTGGAAAATACAGATAAATAGTAGCCTATTACAAGTAATGACTGAGTCATGTTATGTATTTAAAAGTGAAATTAAAATGTATTTTAATTGTATTACAATACAGCCTAGAATTATTTTACAAGTACAAAATAAAACTGAACAACATATTGATTGTATTTATGCTTATTACTAAGGTATAGTTGACAAAATTATATTTATTAATACATTATAAGTTGGTACAATATACGAATGCATTTGCATATTTTATAGCTATAATATATTTGTGTGTGAGTGAATTAATATACTTTATAAAATATATTAAAATGTTCATTTTGTAAAGCAGGCTGAAGCACATGTTCATTACATAAATATTCAAAACATATTGCAGTAGCTCTACATATGGTTTATAAATAAGATACATAAACCCACTATCAGTTGTATCATTTTAGTACTTTCTTACACAACGTAAACATAAAGTATACTTTAAGTAAGAGTAAAATAACTAAAAATAAACTAAAATGTCACAAAAGCATATTTGTGTTTTAGCATATTTCTTAAAAGTGCAACTAAGCATATATATTACCAAAGTAATTTTAGTATACTTTTTAAAAGATATATTAAAATGCAATTCAATACATTTTTAATACGCTTCAATTAAGCATGTTAGGAGTACAATTGCACTATAAATATACTATCTGAATTTCAAGTACATTTTTAATACATTTAGGAGTACATCTTTTTCACCTGGGAGATGAAGTGAATACACACTGACTGTATCATTACAATGGCACCAATACACATGGAGAGCGAAGGTGAGCCCGTCTTGTCTCATCACACAGAACAGCTACAGTAGTTTAAATAGCTAAAAAAAACGTAATACTGGCCATGATAGAAAGGTGTCAGAATACACAGTGCTCCACAGTTTACTGTATATGGGGCTGTGTAGCCATAGCCGGTAAGAGTGATGGCCCTGTCCATCATCAAAATTATGCGTATCGTTGGCTATGCATCGAGATGTGCATCGCATCGGCCTCAGTTATGGAGATGCACATCTCAATAAATATACCTTTACACTCATATTCAATTCACTTTTGAATGATATGTTAAAGAGTTACAGTAGATTAACCATAGGATCTTAATCCACAATATCCCTGAAATATGTTTTGTGTCAAAATAAAAATAACTTTAGCAACTTTTTTTTTTTCTTTGAATCTTCAAGCTTTTCTCAGATTTGGTTAAACTGTCTTAATTTGGTTATTATCTAAAAGATTACTTTTAAGTGCATTTAAAAAACAGCTTTGGCATTATGATAAGAAAACATTCATATTGGTTTAGAGCAACATGAAGCTAATGGCATGATTATTGATAAATTATGAATTTTCAGTTTGTCCTGAACTCCCGTTTCATGACAAATCGGAGACTGAAAAAACGAAAAAAAGAAAAGAAAAAAAAAACATGGAACGGGCGGTTTGTCAACCTTTAATTCAAATAATGCTCAAATAATCATATGCATTTCATGTACTGTGGGTTTTTAATTAATGCTTTTGTTTCTTTTCTGATTGTGGCTAAATAAAAATATACTTTAGAAACCCATTAGAATTTCCTGAAAGCTGATGACACCAGTAAGTAAAGTCCTCAATAGAGAATTTCATCAACACAGCAGACTACATAAAGAACGTCTCATGTTCTTTACCATGGTTCCCTGAGAAGGGAACGAGACACTGCGTCCTCTAGGGGTTGCTAAGGGGAATGCCTCCAGCGTGACCGGTGTCTGAAGCATACATGTAAACGCACCAATGCTATTGGCTGGGGACAGCCTATGACGTCATCACCGGCGCGACCACAGTATAAAAGGGCGCCAGGTGAACATCTGCTTCTTTGTCTGAAGCTTACGTCTGAAGCATGGCAAGGAGACTAGGGGACGCAGTGTCTCGTTCCCTTCTCAGGGAACCATGGTTACATGCGTACCCTGAGACGTTCCCTTCCAAGGGAACTTCGAACTGCGTCCTCTAGGGGTCGCTATGGGGAACGGTATACCCATGCCAACATGCTGAGGGGAGTGCATGCCAATAATGAGACGAGCACTAAGTACCAACTCAACCAAATCAGAGGAGCTGCCCCTAGGACGTTTCTGATGGCTGTTAGTCATATGATCCCCTACGGCCAAAAAGGCCTGAGCTGTGCCAAAAAACTTACCTGCAAGGGCTGGCTTATGAAAAACAAGAACCCAGGGCAAAGCTCAAGGCTTGGAATCATAAAGAAAGGATTCTTTTAAGGGGATACAGCCAAGAACCAGGGCTGGCAAAAACCCATATCCTGGCTTGTAACACAGGGACTACTTCCCGCTCTGAGAGTGTAAGATACCCAGGGGACTAGTAGCAACACTCTGTCTACAAAGTGTGTACACGGAGAGTGGGGCCCAAGGTAAAACCGGGGCCAGAACCCACTCAGAGAAAGGGGACGAGGTCCACATTGTGCCACCCTTACCCAACAAGGGTTTTTAAAAAAGGTGCACAAAGACTAGTGTGCACACCTGCCATGAATATGGACTAGAAAAAGTGCCCAAATAACTAGTGTGAGCACTTACCATAGATATGGATTTAAAAATACCGTTACTAAAGCCACAGCAACCACGCTCAGGAGGGAGATGCATGCTCATAGAAACCCCTCGGAAAAGAGGAAGCACTACCAAGCTCAACCATACATGTATCAACCGAGATACAGCAGAAGAGTGAAGCCCAGGAAATCAGGGGCCTAAATCCACTCAGAGAAAGGGGACGAAGTAGATCGCGTCACCCTTACCATAAAGGATTTTAGAAAGGTGCGCAAAATCCCAGCGTGCACACCTACCATGATTATGGAATTTAAAGAAGTGCACAGAGAACTTGCGTGTGCCCTCAACTATAGCGGCAAAAAAACCCAGGAGCAAGATTGTTGACTCTCCGCAGAGAGGAGAAACAGTCGTCCCATCCAGATTGTGGATGCCACAGCCATATCACCCTGCAGCCCAAGACTGGTTGCCCACTGAAGCTAAGCAGGGTTGAGCCCGGTCAGTACCTGGATGGGAGACCTCCTAGGAAAAGTAGGTTGCTGTTGGAAGAGGTGTTAGTGAGGCCAGCAGGGGTTGCTCACCCTGTGGTCTGTGTGGGTCCTAACGCCCCAGTGTAGTGACGGGGACACTATACTGTCAAAAAAAGCACCATCTTTCGGATGAGATGTTAAACCAAGGTCCTGACTCTCTGTGGTCATTAAAAATCCCATGGCACTTCTCGTAAAGAGTAGGGGTGTAACCCTGTGTCCTGGCCAAATTGCCCCCCTGGCCTTTATCAATCATGGCCTCCTAATAATCCCCATCCACTTGATTGGCTCTATGACTCTCTCTCCTCTCCACCTGTAGCTGGTGTGTGGTGAGCGCACTGGCGCCGCTGTCCTGTGGCTGCCGTCGCATCATCCAAGTGGATGCTGCACACTGGTGGTGGTTGAGGAGAGACCCCCCCACATGATTGTAAAGCGCTTTGGGTGTACAACAATACACAATAAAAACGCTATATAAATGCATCATTCATTCATTCAGTCATTCATTGTAATGACCCACCCGCAGAGAGGGGAGCACCATGCTCAGAACGCAGATAGAACTCCAATAGGGGGAGCTGCAAACTTCCACCATAGAAATAACTGACCAAGGAAGTCACAAAAAGACTTTACTACTTGGTGTGCATCATATGATTTCTGGGAGCAGCGCTCTTGATCCTAGGCTGAGGCAAGCCCTCAGGCTCAGCCAAAAAAACCCAGCTCGGGTCTAAAGAGGCCCCTCAAGGCGAGACCGAGCAACCCTCAAAGACCTGCAGGCCCTGAGGTTGCAGTACTCATACTGAGGACATGAATGACCAAGGAGGCTTCTCGAGAAGCCTACCAACTCGGAGTCGAAATCCAGCCAGCACGGGGTTTACAAGCCATCAGGATCCTGCCAGTCAGCATAAGTGATAGGCTCACTGGAAGAGATATTAAAACAACGCAGGACAAGAGGCACTGCAATACAAAAAACTATTCAAGGCTAGCAAAGACGACATGGATCATACTCACCCACCATGGCCACCTGTCTCCCTCCGGACCTTCAGTAGGTAGTTGTATGAGACATAGAAACTATGCCCTCTCTTTCGCCCCGATGTCAGCCAGGTTCACCCACAGATGTCTCTCTGTTACCACCATAGCCGCCATAGATCTGCCCATGGCAGTAGCGGTCTGTTTGGTGGCACAGAGAGCGAGATCCGTAGTGCGGCGCAGCTCAGACACTTTTTCAGGGGAAAGACCCTGACCTTTATCCAGGTCTTTCAGCAGGTCAGCCTGGTAGGCTTGCAAAATTGCCATGGTATGCAATGAAGCCGCCGCCTGACCTGCTGCTGCGTACGCCCTGCCATTCAGACGAGATGTCATTTGAAGGGCTCTGGATGGCAAGGAGGGAGTCTTAAGAGAGGATGTCTCTCCCATAGCGAGATAGCAGGCTAGTGTCTCTTCAATGGGGGGTACCCTCTCATATCCGCTCTCACGCATCCCCTCCACGTTGGCATAAGTAGTCTGCTGAAACCAGTGGATGCGCGAAGAAAACAGATTTTTCCAAGTCTTCTCGATCTCCACATGAAGATCAGGAAGAAATGGAAGACTCACCTGGGCTGGAGGGTTATGGTCAGAAAGATAGCGCTCATCGAGCCGACCGCGAGGCGCCACCTTATTAGTCCGCTTCCACGGCAAGGCGCATTCCATAACCTCAAGCAGCTCCTCATACGCAGGGCAGGAGGGTTGAGAGGACTCAGTCTCAACTTCCTTGTCCACCTCTTACATCTCCTGCTCTTCCTGGCCGGGAGCCAGCAGAGCACTAGCCGCTGGATTGGATGACGTCAGAGAAATAACGTCATCCTCCAGCAGCTCACTCTCGCCCACGACTGATGAACGAGAAAGGGAAAGCACCTTCTTTAATTCATCGGCCAGGTCCACCTGAGAACCCCATGAGCTCAGTTTCCTTCGTGCCTCAGCAGCGGCAGGTCCTGAGCCCTGAGGATCCGATGGCTGACCCTCTTTCCTCGAAAAAAGGGCCAAACGAGAGCGGAGCTTCCTCATGGAAAAAAGCTCACAATGAACGCATGCCGCCCCCTCAAGGTAGTCACGCGCATGCTCTTCGCCCCAAACATATGACGCAAAGGTCGTGTGTGTCATCGGGTGTCAAATAACGCAGACACGGATCCACACATCTCCTAAACGCCTTGCTAGTGCTAGTGCTCGCCATATTAGTAACAAACAGAACAGCGTTCTTACCAGTATGCACTTCAAACAAACAGTCTCTGAAGACGAAGAAGAGGATGACGTGTTCTCCTGGCACCCTTTTATACAGTGGTCGCGCCGGTGATGACGTCATAGGCTGTCGCCGGCCAATAGCATGGGTGCATTTACATGTTTTGCTTCAGACACCGGTCACACTGGAGGCGTTCCCCATAGCGACCCCTAGAAGACGCAGTTCGAAGTTCCCTCGGAAGGGAACACAATGTACAAAATGAGGAAAACGTAAGAAACAAATAAGAGTTATACCAGTTTGACATTTAAATTCCCACACAGACTTCAATAATATGTTTAATTGGTTACACAGCATATGTTTATTAATTGTGTAAAAACCTGAGGAATGTGATGACAGATGATTGATTTCTCAAAAGACTAACGGCAGATCATCATGGTGGTGGCCCGTAAAGAGTAGTTTGGGCCTTTAAAGTTGTAAAACTTGATGCCATCAAGTTTGCCTTAATTTTGTCAAGAGGTGTAGTACCGTATTGGCCCGAATATAAGACGACCCTGATTATAAGACAACCCCCCTTTTTCCAGATGTACCTTTTGGAAAAAGGCTTTTTAAAAACCAAATCTTGTTTTTTCTCAGTAAAACACATTGTGTCTAAAATTATTTTCATATTGCATATTTTTCCTATTTTAATTTTTATTTTGAAAGTATGGTAAAAACTGGTAAAATGTACCAACAATCACATTTAAAAAATATACACTTTTTGATATACCATAAAAAAAACAAAAAAAACAGGTAGCCCATCTGAATTAGGACATTTAGGCTATCCATCTAATACCAGCCTACCAAAATCTTATTAACAGTAGAAGTAAAATCTTACTGTAGTCTTCAAATCTGGGTACTGGCTTACGTTTTAAAATCACAAAGGAAGTTTGGTCCCATCAGGCTAGCGTGACAGTCACGACTCATGCAGCTGTAAGGTTTTCTGCTTCTTTTGTTTTTACTCGCGATCTTTACAACACGCATTACATTACGTATTTCATGGCACACTCGTTTTATGCGTATTTGGCGCCACCTAGTGTTGTGGGTGTATATTGACATGTCAAAGTCTAGACCCTGAATATAAGACGACCACGTTTTTTCAGATGTATTTCCTTCAGGGGAAAGACCCTGACCTTTATCCAGGTCTTTCAGCAGGTCGGCCTGATAAGCCTGCAAAATTGCCATGGTATGCAATGAAACCGCCGCCTGACCTGCTGCTGCGTACGCCCTGCCATTCAGACGAGATGTCATTTGAAGGGCTCTGGATGGCAAGGAGGGAGTCTTAAGAGAGGATGTCTCTCCCATAGCGAGATAGCAGGCTAGTGTCTCTTCAATGGGGGGTACCCTCTCATATCCGCTCTCACGCATCCCCTCCACGTTGGCATAAGTAGTCTGCTGAAACCAGTGGATGCGCGAAGAAAACAGATTTTTCCAAGTCTTCTCGATCTCCACATGAAGATCAGGAAGAAATGGAAGACTCACCTGGGCTGGAGGGTTATGGTCAGAAAGATAGCGCTCATCGAGCCGACCGCGAGGCGCCACCTTATTAGTCCGCTTCCACGGCAAGGCGCATTCCATAACCTCAAGCAGCTCCTCATACGCAGGGCAGGAGGTTTGAGAGGACTCAGTCTCAACTTCCTTGTCCACCTCTGACATCTCCTGCTCTTCCTGGCCGGGAGCCAGCAGAGCACTAGCCGCTGGATTGGATGACGTCAGAGAAATAACGTCATCCTCCAGCAGCTCACTCTCGCCCACGACTGATGAACGAGAAAGGGAAAGCACCTTCTTTAATTCATCGGCCAGGTCCACCTGAGAACCCCATGAGCTCAGTTTCCTTCGTGCCTCAGCAGCGGCAGGTCCTGAGCCCTGAGGATCCGATGGCTGACCCTCTTTCCTCGAAAAAAGGGCCAAACGAGAGCGGAGCTTCCTCATGGAAAAAAGCTCACAATGAACGCATGCCGCCCCCTCAAGGTAGTCACGCGCATGCTCTTCGCCCCAAACATATGACGCAAAGGTCGTGTGTGTCATCGGGTGTCAAATAACGCAGACACGGATCCACACATCTCCTAAACGCCTTGCTAGTGCTAGTTCTCGCCATAATAGTAACAAACAGAAACAACGTTCTCAACGTATGCACTGGTAAGAAAAAACAAAACAGTCTCTTAAGACGAAGAAGAGGATGACGTGTTCTCCTGGCACCCTTTTATACAGTGGTCGCGCCGGTGATGACGTCATAGGCTGTCGCCGGCCAATAGCATGGGTGCATTTACATGTTTTGCTTCAGACACCGGTCACACTGGAGGCGTTCCCCATAGCGACCCCTAGAAGACGCAGTTCGAAGTTCCCTCGGAAGGGAACACAATGTACAAAATGAGGAAAACGTAAGAAACAAATAAGAGTTATACCAGTTTGACATTTAAATTCCCACACAGACTTCAATAATATGTTTAATTGGTTACACAGCATATGTTTATTAATTGTGTAAAAACCTGAGGAATGTGATGACAGATGATTGATTTCTCAAAAGACTAACGGCAGATCATCATGGTGGTGGCCCGTAAAGAGTAGTTTGGGCCTTTAAAGTTGTAAAACTTGATGCCATCAAGTTTGCCTTAATTTTGTCAAGAGGTGTAGTACCGTATTGGCCCGAATATAAGACGACCCTGATTATAAGACAACCCCCCTTTTTCCAGATGTACCTTTTGGAAAAAGGCTTTTTAAAAACCAAATCTTGTTTTTTCTCAGTAAAACACATTGTGTCTAAAATTATTTTCATATTGCATATTTTTCCTATTTTAATTTTTATTTTGAAAGTATGGTAAAAAATGGTAAAATGTACCAACAATCACATTTAAAAAATAAACACTTTTTGATATACCATTTAAAAAAAAAAATTCCCATCTGAATTAGGACATTTAGGCTATCCATCATGCCGTTGAAGTTTGATGGGCCACAGGCTTCAAACCACCAGCCTTCAGAAGAAAAATGAAAAAAGAGAGTCATGTTTAGACAGTCAGGTAGACAGGCAGACAGACAGACAGATAGACAGACAGACATATAGATAAATAGTAGTGCTGTCAAACGATTAATCGCGTTTGCATTAATAGCATCCAAAATAAAAGTTTTTGTTTACATAATATATGTATGTGTGCTCTGTACAGGGCTGGATTGGTAATCGGGCATACCGGGCATTTTCCCGGTGGGCCGACGCAATTAAGGGGCCGACAGAATGTTTTTTTTTTTTTGTGTAAGTAATGAGCCACACACCGGGCATTTTCCCGGTGGGCCGACGCAATTAAGGGGCCGACAGAATGTTTTTTTTTTTTTTTAACAAGCTAGGACCATCACGCGACAGCGAGCAGCCATTGACCCATTGGATTGTCTCCTGTATTGACAGCATAAAACCATCCAATCACAATGCGCTATAGACGGAGCGATGAAGTACTTTGCTCCGCCTATATAAAGATCGCTTCACTCCAACTTCTTCCTGGTCGGCTTTTCCCACGTTTTCACAGCAGCATTATCAAGAACAGGCTTGCTCTGCGGTGAGTGATGTGGGCCAAAAAGCCAGGCAGGAGGAAAAGAGGAGAGTAGTTGAATCTGTAAATTGCTTGATAGATGTCTGCCTCCGTTGCGAGTCCCTATCAAGCACTTTACCTTGCTCCGCCTATATAAAGATCGCTTCACTCCAACTTCTTCCTGGTCGGCTTTTCCCACGTTTTCACAGCAGCATTATCAAGAACAGGCTTGCTCTGCGGTGAGTGATGTGGGCCAAAAAGCCAGGCAGGAGGAAAAGAGGAGAGTAGTTGAATCTGTAAAGTGCTTGATACGGACTCGCAACGGAGGTAGGCATCTATAGGGTGACCATATGTCCTCTTTTCCCCGGACATGTCCTCTTTTTGGACCTACAAAAATGCGTCCGGCCGGGATTTCTTAATTGCCCAAAATGTCCGGGATTCTGCTGTTTTCTTAATCTCACTTCCGCTGAACCTCTGACCATTGCCGCCTGCTCACGCAACATGTGTTTCGCTCCCGCAATTTTCGTGTCCACTCCTTTAAACATTCTAATATTGTATATAATTTGGGCGCTTCAGGGAGTCGCTGGAGTCGCTGTTAAAGATGTGACTGACATTTGACTGAAATGCTTGTATTGAAACATTTTGCATTCTACCCATTCTACCTCTTTTATGGAGTTCTACATTAACTGTTCCCTCCTGGTGGAATGACCTGCCCA
>NW_015625034.1:464976-465691 GCF_001515625.1 Sinocyclocheilus rhinocerous
GATTGGTAATCGGGCATACCGGGCATTTTCCCGGTGGGCCGACGCAATTAAGGGGCCGACAGAATGTTTTTTTTTTTTTTTAACAAGCTAGGACCATCACGCAGGGACAGCGAGCCAGTGACCCATTGGATTGTCTCCTGTATTGACAGCATAAAACCATCCAATCACAATGCGCTATAGACGGAGCGATGAAGTACTTTGCTCCGCCTATATAAAGATCGCTTCACTCCAACTTCTTCCTGGTCGGCTTTTCCCACGTTTTCACAGCAGCATTATCAAGAACAGGCTTGCTCTGCGGTGAGTGATGTGGGCCAAAAAGCCAGGCAGGAGGAAAAGAGGAGAGTAGTTGAATCTGTAAAGTGCTTGATACGGACTCGCAACGGAGGTAGGCATCTATAGGGTGACCATATGTCCTCTTTTCCCCGGACATGTCCTCTTTTTGGACCTACAAAAATGCGTCCGGCCGGGATTTCTTAATTGCCCAAAATGTCCGGGATTCTGCTGTTTTCTTAATCTCACTTCCGCTGAACCTCTGACCATTGCCGCCTGCTCACGCAACATGTGTTTCGCTCCCGCAATTTTCGTGTCCACTCCTTTAAACATTCTAATATTGTATATAATTTTGGCGCATCAGGAAGCCGCTCTCAGAATGCGGTGTATTTAAATATTTTTGAATGAGCGTTTGCGCTGTTTACTTTCACTTTCGATTTCGCGA
>NW_015625034.1:466634-478857 GCF_001515625.1 Sinocyclocheilus rhinocerous
AGTGTAGAATACGTAAACACTTTTTAATAAAACGTAAATTCGTCCCCCGCGATTTTTTTGGCCAAATCAAGTCAAGTGTGTTCATAGAGGTTTCCATGGGCCAATGCGAATAAATCTAGATTTAAATAAAAAAAGACACGATATTGTCGGACCTGACGTTTTATTCTTATCCGAAACAACTAGATGTGATATGAGTGTGATACATACACATACACTACCAGTCAAAAGTTTTTGAACAGTAATATTTTTTGTTTTTTAAAGAAGTCGCTTCTCACCAAGCCTGCATTTATTTGATCCAAAATACAGTAAAAGCAGTAATATTGTGAAATGTTTTTTACTATTTAAAATAACTGCTTTCTATTTAAATATACTCTAGTCTTCAGTGTCACATGATCCTTAAGAAAACATTCTAATATGCCGATTTGCTGTTCAAGAAACATTTATTATTATTATTATCAAAATTTAAAACATTTTTTTTCTGGATTCTTTGATGAAAGATCCAAAGGTCAGCATTTATCTGAAATAAAAAGCTTTTGTAACATTATATACACTATACAATTCAAAAGCTTGGAGTCAGTAGATTTTTTTTGGGGGGGGGGGAAAGAAATTATAGAAATGAATACTTTTATTTAGCAAGGATGTTTTAAATTGATCAAAAGTGATGATAAAGACATTCATAATGTTACAAAATATTTAGATTTTAGATAAATGCTGTTCTTCTGAACTTTCTGTTCATCAAAGAAACCTGAAAAATTCTACTCTTATATATATTAGCAGCAAATCGGAATATTTGAATGATTTCTGAAGGATCATGTGACACTGAAAATTGGAGTAATGATGCAAAAAAATCAGCTTTAAAATCATAGGAATAAATTACATTTTAAAATATATTCAGATAGAAAACAGTTATTTTAAATAGTAAAAATATTTCACAATATTACTGCTTTTGCTGTATTTTGGATCAAATAAATGCAGGCTTGGTGAGCAGAAGAGACTTCTTTAAAAAGCATTAAAAATCTTACTGTTCAAAAACTTTTGACTGGTAGTGTATATCATAAATGTATATATATATATATATATAGAAGTGGTGGTGGGCCGCCTGGACCAAAAAATGCCTGGGCCAATTTTTTGTCCCAGTCCAGCGCTGGCTCTGTATATGTATTGTGTATACAGTATATAAATACACACACATGCATGTATATATTTAAGAGAAAAATAGGTTATGTTAATATAATAAATATATTTATTTATAATGTAAATTATATGAATAAAAATATAGACGTAAATATTTTCAAAATATATACAGTATGTGTGTGTATTTATTTACATAATAAATATACACAGAACACACATATTATGCAAACAAAAACTTATTTTGTATTAGATTAATCACGATTAGATAGATAGATAGATAAATAGATAGATACAGTAGATAGATAGACCTACTGAACTCTGCCACCCTTGCAGCTGTATCTCTCTACTGGTCTGCAGCCATTCACATTCTGTCTTATTGGTTAAACCTGCTAGGCAGTATGAGTCCGTTGCTACTTTTGGGGTCTAGAACACTTTAAAGAACTTGGAAAGAGCTTTATGTTTTCATTTGCAAGATTAATCTGGCATAGAACCAGAACAGCAACAAAAAAGGTTATATTCTAATTTAGAACACCTTTCTTTTTCAACAACATAAATGTATGTCTATAACAAAAACATATTGGTTACATTGTAACCCTCGTTCCCTAAAGGAGGGAACGGATATGTTAGGTCAACACTGACGTTAGGCGTCTCACTTGGAAAACATCCTTCTTCAGGGAATGAGAGTTACGTAGCCGAGACGTTTCCTTTCAGTCAGTCACGTTCAACGTTACATTGACACTGACGTTAGGGGTCCCTATGGAAAGTGCCACAACCAGAACTGTTTTACGCTGATGATGTAACTCTGATGCAACTCAGTCTGTAACCTGCCCAATGCCCGTAAGCCAGATAACAAATCAACTATGGGCTTACTAAGGAAGCCGAAAAAAGGTGTTCAGACATTCTCGCAATATTACTATGGCAATCATTGGGGTGCAGAGACACGTCCATGCAAGATGTTGAAAAACACTAATCGCAGTACACTGTGACTGACCCCAGTTCAGGGGGACATAACAGGGACTGACCAGGGACAGTTTACCAAGGGAAACCGTACCGTGGAAAGAACATACATGATTACCCAAGAGGAATCTTATGTATGGGCACCAAGTCCAGTACAAGGGATGTCTAACGCCATCCATCACAAGTACTAGACCAGGCCCCATGATACTGGAGGAACTCAACCAGGACAAAACGTGAACAGGAAACAGCAACACAATGGCTGGATCTGTCTCTTCCAAGGGCAGCACTTACAGCTTCGCCATCTGGTCCCAAAAGCATCAGAACCTGATGCTCAAAGTACCTTCCCTAGGGAGTAGTACTTTGAACACATAACCAGGCTGGGGTTTCAGGGTAACGTGAGAGTCAGACAGCCCAAACTCAAGACACGATTCATTGACCAAAAATGCCTTCAGGTCTCCAACTCTCTTGACGGATGTGATCGTGACCAAGAGCACTGTCTTAAATGACAGGAACTTCAGCTCAACTGAGTCAAGCGGCTCAAAGGGGGCTATCTGTAGTCCTGCAAGGACCACTGAGAGATCCCAAGAGGGCAGGAGGTGCAATCTGTCGGGATTCAATCTCCTTGCACCTCTCAGGAACCTGATGATCAGGTTGTGCTTCCCCAAGGATCTTCTATCCACTGCATCGTGATGTGCTGCAGTGGCTGCTTTCGAAGTGTATGTCAACTTTTCTTGCAGGAAGGAAAGCCCAACATTGACTGGGCATCTTAGGGGGTCCTCTTGATGAGAACAACACCAATCAATGAACAGTCTCCACTTCAGAGCATAGACCTGCCTAGTAGAAGGGGCTCTAGCTGGGTGATAGTGTCTATCACAGCCTTTGAAAGGCCAGTGAGGTCTGCCACATCCTGTCCAAACACCAGACATGCAGGTTCTATCTATCGATCGGGACGTGGGTACCAGATGGTGCCTTGCCCCTGAGAAAGAAGGTCCTTGCCGCCTGGGGATGTAGTCTTCATTCTTACAGAAGGGTAAGCTGTTGTGAGAGTTCATTGGTTGCACGTTTGAGCTCCCATGGAACATGAATGGTACCGCAGCAATTTGAGCGGCGTTTGACTCCAAAGGAGGAATTGTGACATGCAACGAGAGCATACCCCCTCTTGATGATTGATGTACACAACTGTCACAGTGTTTTCCGTGCGGACGAGCTCAGGCTTGTCTTGCAGCAGTGGACATAAACCGCAAAAAGCAAGCAGTACTGCAAGGAACTTGAGGCAAATGATATGCCACTGCAGTCAAGGTCCAGTCCAGGAGCCCGAAGCTGCTTGGCCATTGCATACAGCACCCCAGCCCATGTTGGAGGCATCTGTTGTAGTAACAACACGCCTTATAACTTGTTCTAGAGAGACACCTGCCTATAGAAATTCAAGGTCCATCCAAGGGCTGAAAAGATGGCGACAAACCGGGGTAAAGCCTACCCGGTGTGTGCCATGGTGCCATGCCCATCTTGGGACTCGGCTGTCCAGCCAGTACTGAAGCAGTCTCATAGGCAGCAATTCGATTGGCGTAACTGTGGCTGCAGATGCAATATGCCCCAGGAGCTTCTGAAATTGTTTTAGAGGAAATGCTGTGCACCGGGTAGAGATTGCTCTTTTCCCAGTTGACCCGAAGCCTCAACCGGCTGAGATGCCGAAGCACCATATCCCTGTGCTCAAAAGATCTCGTGAGTGAGCTAATATAAGCCATTTGTCAAGATAGTGTAGGACTCAGATGCCCTTCTCCCGTAGTGGAGACATGGCACCCTTCTCGACTTTCGTGAAGATGTGGGGAAAAAGCCTGAAGGGGAGGGCCCTGTACTGATTCACCCGACCCTAAAATAAAACCGAAGAAACAGCCTGTGTCAAGGCAGAATCGAGACGTGAAAGTGCACGTCCTTCAGGTTGATAGTTGCAAACCAATCCTGGTGCTGAATGCAAGAAAGAATGCTCTTCTGCGTCAACATCTTGAACGGAAGACTGTGAAGCATTCGATTCAGGACTCACATATCCAGTATTGGTTATAACCCACCCCTCTTCTTGGGCAGAGGTGGGAAGAGTTTCCAAAAGCTGTACTTAAAGGCACAATATGTCATTTTTTGCCACTAGAGGGCGCATATTCAAAACAAACATAGGCGTAGTTAGATGACACCGTGACTGGGTGTGGAATCATGGGGGTTGTCGTCTTCATCCCCACAGCCGAAGCAATCCGATGAGACTCGGGCAGAAATCATGTTCATGGATGAGCTAATGTATTAAAAATGTATTAACGTCGTAGTATGAAGCAGAGTGAGGCGGAAAGCCGTTGAAGCGAAACGGGGCCACTGAACGAGCGCGACACACGGCTCGAAAGCAGCAAAGCTTTTATTATGCTTCAGTCGACCGCTTCTGCTCCTTCCGGAAAGCAGCGGAAGTAAGTAGCGCTGTTTTATCATACTAGATACATTTGAAAGTTCTGTTATAATGCTACTCTGTGCGGTCGTCACCTGTCTACTTGCATATTGTGCCTTTAAGTCAAAGTACAAGTACTTACAGAAATAATTATTCAAGTAAAAGTAATAAGCAGAGATGCTTTGTGCTCTGTTGATAGCAAAGTGAACTCTTTTGCTCATGAATCAATCGGTACTGAAGCAAAAATCTGAATGAGTGGATGCATGCCGCCATCTTACTATATATACCAGTATGTATGGGGAGTGGCTTGGCAGGCAAATTCCACTCGCCAATAGTCATTGGCCGTTTCTCGTAATAATCAGAGGTGATTGGGGCTCCCAAGTGAGACCTCTAATGTCAGAGTCGACATAATGTTGAACGTGACTGACTGAAAGGGAACATGTTATCCTAATCTAAACGTTAAAGTCATTAACATTAGTTCACCAGTTCCACAATGTATCATGAACTAACACGCTTGATTAATTATTGGCTAATGTTAATTTCTACTCTTTAATTGTTATGTATTTCAAGTCATATGAATTATATATAAAAGTATAAATTTAAAAATCGTTTATGGGGTAATCTATGATTCAATGGCACACAGTCAACATAATGACATGAAAGAACACTCAAAAGGCATCTTAAAAGAGTGGTTCTCATGGTGTAAGCTGCTGAAAAATAATAATACACCTGTCTGATGCAGACAAATTGTGAGAGCACATTTTTTTTGCACATGACCGACAGTTTTTAAAGATGCATTTTGATACACACTCCTCTGACAAAGAAATTATTTATAATCTCAAACTTAGAGAGGGTATTGAAAGTACTACTGTACAGCATGCTCTAATAATATCCCTCAAAAAAACTGCATAATCTGCATTATTGAGATACCTAGCTGCATTCTGGGAATTTTGCCCAGTAGCTTGTCGTAAAAAGTTATTTGCAAAAGAATGTTTTTTTATGTTCACTAATGCACATGCCTTCTTGGGACAATTGGCTGTCATGGCACTAAAAATATTTTGATGATTTAAGACAGCACTAAATCCAACCTGAATGCACAAATGTTTGTTCTGATGTCTCTGTATGTATAATAACTACGGAACCCCTAAAGGGACCTTTGCAAAAATAACAAATACACAGACTTTCATGTGCGCACGAGAAACTATCACACGTTACTATTTCTGGTTGTGTCACTTCTGCCATCTTACAAAGATGAAAACAAGAGCATGGATGCACATGAATTAGCCTAATTGAGATTAGGATAAATTTGGCCTTCAATACTGTCAGACTCTATTTCTGTCTTGTGTTGTGTTTTGTTCCCCAGGGGCTCCATGTTATGTTTATACCCTTATTTGGTCTTCCTGTTCCTGTTCCCTGATTAGGTTAATTTGTCCCAGGTGTTTCCTATGTTTATTATGACCTTATTTCCAGGTGTTCCCCATTTAGTTCTGAGTACTTAAGCCCTGTGTTTTTTCATTGTTTGGCTATCCGGTATTGAATGTCTGTATGTGTCTACAACTCCTGCTACGTGTGTTTTCCTGGTTACCTAGATGTCATTAAACTCTCATTGTTGATGTGCTCCTTGCTCCCTCACAGTAGCAACATGACAGAATACTGGACCTAAGACAGAAAAGTAGCGGCGCCCCTTCTCCCCATTTTGTTTTCTCGTTTTTTTTTTTTTTTTTTAAGTGGTTTATTTAGATTTTTCTAATGGATCCTCTAGAGCAGATATGTTCTATTTATCAAGACGGTCGTCCCCTGGAAGAGTACATCAAGGAGTTCCTCACCTGCTAAAAGCAGATTTCCCTTGATCGGTGGACTGCTTCTGGGGTGGTTCGGATGAGGGGATTTCTCAATGGAATCGGGCCCTGCCCGCTCCAGTGTCGGCTCCAGCCCCAGAGCTCGCAGAGTGCTGTTATTTTTTTAAATTGTCTATCCTCTTTATTATTGGTGTTATCTCATTCTATTACCTTAAATTATATGTACTTTCTCCATTGGAAGCTCCTGTCACCAAGACGAATTCCATGTGTGTGTAAACACACTTGGCAATAAAGCTCTTTTCCGATTCTGACATTTAACAATGCATTTTGAGGTCTAGAAGCAATTGGTACAGTAAAAAGTGCTCAAATTTTGGATTTCGACAGGGCAATACATGTGTTAAATATTGTCCCACATAATACTTTAAAGGCCAGTTAAATATTTTTTCAACAGTTCTTTCTGGTCCTCGAATCTTATTGGCTGATAAGAGTGCGATATTCAGTGGCGGGCCGTGCATTTTACACCTAGGCCTTCCGTGGCGTCCTACATGAATTAATCCATCTCTTCATACCATCATAAAGATGCCACGGCTATAGAAACCATAAATATTACACAGTAATGCAGTATAACAGAGCACTACATAGCAGACAGGTATCTTATGTAGTGAGAATGAATGCCATTACTAAAAGGCCAGCAGAGAAGGCTTTGCTGGCCCTGACGGCCCACCACTGGCGATATTAGAGTGATAACAGAACTCCTCCAACCACTTCACCGTTTGAATCATGTACAGTAGGAATGGGAAGATTCCCCGATTTGCTCGGTGCATCGGCATAAAAAGTTAACGATGCAATGCATCGTTTTAAAAAAGTGTGCATCAGATACAAGTTGGCATTTGTTGTTGGCATCCACCTGCTGACAGAGAATGAATTTGCATTTTTCAATAAGCCCTTCTGCTCTTTTAGACCAAAGCCAGAAATGACCCTTATTTGTACGCAGAAAACATGCAGTTGTAAATGTGAACTGGTGGATCGACAAGAAGATAATGAATTATAAAACTTATTTAAAAAAAAATATATTATACACTAATATATATTTGTTTCTAAATGAATAGAATTGTTTGATAATAATTGTTCAAATTAATATGAAAATAATATAATATAATATATCATAAAATGTTTTACTTTTGACTCCGCCCCCCTACTACTTGTCCTCTTGATCCTATTCCATCTCATCTCCTTCAAGCCATTTCTCCTGTAGTTGTACCTGAACTCACTCACATCATTTACATATCCCTTCACACTGGTGTTTTTCCCTCAACATTTAGACAGGCTCATATAACCCCACTACTTAAGAAACCCACGCTTAACCCATCTCTTTTACAGAACTACAGACCGGTTTCCCTTCTTCCTTTCATTGCAAAAACACTTGAACGAGCTGTGTTCAACCAAGTCTCTGCCTTTCTCACACAGAACAACCTCCTTAACAGCAATCAAATCTTCAGTACTTATCGTGCTGGATCTTTCCGCTGCTTTTGACCACCAGATCCTCCTGTCAGCCCTATTTGCAAAGGGCATCTCAGGAGCCGCACTCCAGTGGTTTGAGTCTTACCTCTCAGATAGGTCCTTCAAAGTATCTTGGAGAGGTGAGGTGTCCAAGTGGGGTCTGAATACTTTCCGTACCCACTGTATATAAGTACCTGCAGTGGTAAAAAAGCTCATTCTGGTTGACTACCATCTGTACATTCATGGCCAAAAGTTTTGGCACTGACATAAATTTTGTGTTTTGCAAAGTTTGCTGCTTCAGTATTTGTAGATTATTTTTCCACATGTTTCTATGGTATACTGAAAAACAAGGATAAGCATATCATAAGTTTTAAAGGCTTTTATTGGCAAAAAATATATAATGAGTCAATATTTACAGTGTTGACCCTTGTTCTTCATAACCTTTGCAATTCGCTCTGGCATGCTGGATATTAGCTTCTGGGCCAAATCCTGACTGATAGTGATCCATTCTTTCCTTATTAGTTCTCGGAATTGATCACAATTTGTGGGATTCTGCTTGTCCACTGGCCTTTTGAGGACTGACCACAGGTTCTCTATGGGATTGAGATCCGGGGAGTTGCCTGGCCACGCATCCAAAATTGCAATGTAATGATCTTCGAGCCACTTTTTTATCACTCTTGCTTTGTGACATGGTGCTGGAAAATGCACGGATCATCACCAAATTGCTCATAGATCGTTAGAAGAAGTCGCTCTTGCATGGATGGTCTCAGGATGCTTCACTGTTGGCACAACACAGGACTCATGGTAGCGTTCACCTTTTCTTCTCCGGAATTCTTGAAGTTCTTAATGATCCAGTAAATGGTTCTTTCAGGTGCAATATTCTTTGTAGCAATTTCCTTGCATGTGAGGCCATTTTGATGCAAAGCGATGATGGCTGCACGTGTTTCTTTGGAGGTAACTATTGCTAACAAGAACACAATGATTGGAAGCGCTTCTTCCCTCCTTTTATAGCAATCAGTCTGCTCTTACAATCTATTTAGTATGATAGTGATTTTACCTGACTAGTACTCATTCACACTTTCACATGTGCTGCTGATATGATTATTAGTCAATTAATGTTAGATGGTCATTTTGTGTCAGGATCAAATAACAGTGAATTTTTTTTTTTTTTTTGTGAAAAGTAAATTTTTTTGGCCAATGAAGCTTTTAGAAATTATTTAAAATGCATCTGATCACTCTACACAATCTAGAAACAATGTGAATGAACACCACAACAGCTTAAGCTGCAAACTTTGCAAAACACAAAATTTATTTTACTATGAGTACTTTATATATGGTATAAACCTGTATAAAATCCTAAAAGTTTGCATATGTTGTTGCAATACACTTGCATAAAACATAGCCTATATTGTTAACATACATGGTATTAACATACATTACCATATACTGTAAAAATTCATCATATAAATATTTTTACTAAATGTATATGTACTAATTTTACCATTGGTGTATAAACCAATATAAAATTATATGTAAGCATACTAAATGTTTGCATATATGTTGTTTATATACACTTGTATATATAAATTGCACATACATTGTTCACATATATAGTTTTAACATACAGTACTGATTACTGTACCAATTTAATATATTTATATAAACAAATTTTATAATGGCTGTTTAATATGTGGTATGATTTCATAACCATGTATCCTTAGAACCTATGTAATAATATAATTGTCTTAGAAGACAAAATATATGACAACACCACTTGTGATATAGGGATATAGGCTATATGTCATCTTACATTACCTTTCTGTATGGGTTCCCTGCCACATTCCGGCAGCACACCCAACACTGCACATTTTGCATGTCTCCTTTGTCTGAAGCACCCATTTCAGGTCCTGGAGTCTCTACTAATGAGCTGATTAGTTGAATCAGTTGTGTTTGAATGTAAGCTCACTAATCACTAATATAGCTCTAACAACTAATATAGCTCACTAATACATAAACATGTGAACAAAACACACACGTTTGTTTGTTTGTTTGTTTGTTTGTTTGTTTGTTTCTAATGTTGACATTGAGCTGACAGAATAAGGTAAACTGATTAACTTAAAGGCAAAACTGGAACAACAGCGCCCTCAGCTGATGTACTGAGGTAGAACACAGTGGAGCTCATGCCACTTCCATTCTGTCCACCAGTAAGAACGTCCATTGTTCGTTCGTTCGTTCGTTCGTTCATTCATTCATTCATTTATTGTATAAAGAATTTTAGTATAAGAATTTTCATCTCCTTTGAAGTGACACAATTTGGTTCATGAATATATTGCTGTATATTGGAAATATATCAGTAGTTTCTCACATATGGAAATCAATTATTTAATATGTTGCATTACATTATTTTGCTGTTTACTTTCAGGGACACTGATTCATATCAAAGACTTTGTCTATATAGATCAGTGGTCAGGGACTTTTTTTCTAGTGGAAGGATGGCATTTAGTGACTTGAAAAAAGTAACATTAATACATGTTTTGCTTTAATATTTGTTTTTAAAGCAATAAGGTACTTGAGGCTATTGTGTTCTATTGTAAATAAGCAAGCTGCTTAAAATACACTTCAAATATAATACACTTCATAATATATAGATACATGTAATAACATTTGGTACTGTGTGTATAAATATGTGACTGTACTGTAAAAAAAAAAAAAGTTTGTTTTCACACTGTAAGACCATACAAGTTGAACTTGAAAAATTTATGAAAAAATTTATGAAAACTCATTGCCCTAAAAAAAAAAAAAAGTTAATTTTGTCTTGTTGAACAAATAAGACATTTCAAGTTCTTTACATTGGAAAGTGTCAGTTCATTGAACTAGCATAATCTGTTATAAGGTAACTCAAACTAGTGAACTTTGAGCACACAAAAGTGCAATAATTATATAGCAAATTATTTGGTTTAATCTGATTGAATTATCTTTGCAAAATTACTATTCTTTAAGTTACAGCTGCATAATAAACAATGACAAAAATACATACAACAAGGAATTAACTTAGCATTTACTATTTATTTAATTTCATTTTCCAAAATTTGTATTTTTTTTTATTAAACAGCATGTTGAGGTTTTTGTTTAATAAAACAAAGGAAAAAATGTATGTGTGGAATGTGCTGGTCATGCACTTGGAAAAATGCAAGGCGTAAGTCAATCCAAAAACAGGACACATGGGTTTGAGAGAGATTCTCTACATTGTCCTTCACAAGATTCCTCTCCAAGATGCATCCCACAGAGGCTGGTGGACAGTGGCATCGCTAGGGATTCTAGGCCCTTTCTGGGGGGGTCGGAAACCTAATTTTGAATCCATAAGAGATAACTTTTTCACGTGTTTGTTTAATGAGGACCACTGACCAGATACTGAATAACTGATAGATTACGAAGTACATATAAAAGTGGTGTGTGTGTTTAAGCATGTTTGTTACTGTCAGTTATAATAATTTGCCATAATATAATTGAACTCGAACACTTGGACATTAAGAGTAGGTCTTTCTCTAGGCATACTGGATTTCAAAGAAAACATACCACTAAATATTGGCTTGGAGTAGGTTATAACCAGAGGCGGACAAAGTACTCAACTCCATTACTTGAGTGAAAGTACAGATACTGCTGGACAAATATTACTCCATTACAAGTAAAAGTTGTAAAGACAGATTTTTACTTAAGTAAAAGTACAGAAGTACTTGCTTTTAAAAGTACTTAAGTACCAAAAGTAAATTTCCTTTTTTATGTCAATGCACATATTTTTTATTGTTGTACGTAATACTTGCAATACCTCTGAAGCAACTTACAATACATTACACCTACTGAATACACTGACTAGCTTGTAGTATATTTGGAATAAAGAGCTTTTAGAATGTTAAAAACCTATGGGGGAAAAAAAACAACAACAACAACAGAAAAATTATTTAACACCCCTACCCACCCCCACAAAAGCAGGATGGTAGTGATCTCACACAGCTCTGGACACATCTATGTGTAGCCATTCATCCACATTTGAACAGAGTGGACAGTGAAATCCTGTAAATACAGAGGGATAAGGAAGAAAAAAAATCAAACCTGCTTTAAAACCCAGCAACACAACTGTAGCTGTATAACTTTACAACAGCAACACTGCTTTAACAAAAAAGCAAAACAGCAAGACTTATTTGACATCAAAACAAAAACTTTAAATGCTGACTAATCGCTCTCGCTGTACTTTGATGTCATACACAGAATGGTCTGTGCAGTGCTGCTTCAAGTCCAACACCTATTGACGCACAACAGTTCTTCTGTGGCTTTATAGGTAATATTTTCACATACACAATTTAGCAAAATCAGACAATATTGTGTCTAATATATACCACAATATCAACTT
>NW_015625034.1:478935-497625 GCF_001515625.1 Sinocyclocheilus rhinocerous
ACTTTCTACTTCGAGGACCTTGATAGAAATGTAGTGGAGTGAAAAGTACAATATTTGTCTTTCAAATGTAGTGAAGTTAAAGTCATAAGTTCCCAGAAAAAATAATACTCAAGTAAAGTACCGATACTCAAAAAGTGTACTTAAGTACAATACTTAAGTATATGTACTTAGTTACTGTCCGCCTCTGGTTATAACATGTTTTATTGATGTTGTATTGATTAACTACAAAGCAGGCATTGCCAGCACAAAAATACTTGAAGTAAAATGTACTTTCTTATCTTAAAATTATTTTTATCCCTCTAAAATCTGCTCAAGTCTGCCTTGTAAACGACTCCGAATTAATGTCATTAACATATAAAAGATCACCAGTCATCGTCCAAATCCTTCAATTCAGAAAAGCGAGCTGCAAGAAATAGCTTACATTTCCAAAAACCTGCAGTACTCCGACAAGGAAAAAGTACGTACTCTGCTCAGACCCTGACGTGACGCTAAGCACTTTTCCACGTCAAAGGCAGTTTTTACAAATATGAGCATTGGCGTGGATTTAAGTGTGGATATAATCTCTCCGCTTGAGAAGAGAAGCCAGGGGCCTGGCCTCAAAATTAAAAGTGAATGCATACATAATGCCAGCAGGGGTCACTCTTGAATTTTATTTTATTTTTTTCAGCTTAGTGTAGTGGATCCACTCGTGTTTGATAATCTATTAAGTAAAGGTTAATTAATTGATCATACCTATTCAGAATTTGCTAGTTAACTCTTTTTTTCTTTCTTACTTTTTTTCACAGGTAAGAGAACGTTTAACTCAAAATAAGAAAAGTAAACAATCATATCATGGCATACAAGGGCGTGTCTACGTGGTGGCCAGGGGAGGCACCGGCCCCCCTGAAATTTGGCTGGCCAGCCCAGGTGCTCGCTCAGATATTGCGTGTACACGCTCAAATGTTGTCTTCGCATCACTGAAGACGAAGAGCTTTTTTTCTAATTCATGAGGCAATGAGTTTACCCAACAATCCAGTGCCCTGTAATCAGTCTCTTTGCAGATGAAACGTAGTCAAATGAAGGTCAAAGTTGCAGTCTGGGTTGGCTCGCCAACTAAACTCTTAGTATCACAGAGGTGTTTTTGTGCAGTAACTCTGAAATCCAACTGGAGCCTAAAACCTGACCAAAACTGTTGTTTTCTCATTCAAATAAGTTTCCTTTAGATCCACAACCAGGTGAGTATTGTCTTTCTTCTCTTTTAGGGTCCTAAAATCAACTTATTAATTATTTCATTATTTCATATTTTTAATCTTTCTTCTTCTTCTTCTTCCCCTCTCTCTCTCTCTCTCTCCATTTTTTAGTACAATTATAAGCATGTACCAATGGTTTGATGTAATTTCACCACTCTTCTTTGACTCTTCTGGTTCTCGGGGGTTCCAAGCATGTTAGTCCACGCAGGTTCCTACTGAAGCGCTCAGCAGGGTTCCCTCTCAGATTATAGGGCATAGTTCTTACTTTCTGAGTGCCAGTGAGCTCACACAACTCTCTTATGAGCCTCTTACTCAAAGTCAGGCCCGTGGTCACTATGGAGCTTCTCAGGGATGCTACAGTGGACAAAGAAGTGGTCCCACAAGCACTTAGCTACTGTTCAAGCCTTTTAATTTGGGGTAGGAACAGCTACTGCTTACTTATCGAAGTGGTCGGTAATGACCAAAATGTCTTTGAAATTGTTGGAACCTGGCTCCACTGAGAGAAAATCCATGCATACGACTTTGAGTGGTCTTTTAGCTGTGATATTGAGAAGTGACGCAGCTTTCTCAAGCAAAGACTTGCAAAGTCTTCTCTTTGTTTGTTTCTTAGTTCATCTGGTGCAAAACGAGTTATAATGGGTAAGCCACCAAATTCATCTTCTTCCTCAAAACTTCCTGGAAGAGCCTTTGGATGGTGGGCAAGAGAGACAACGAAAGTGGCATTGGGAATATTTTCCATAGGAGGATTACCAACCACTAGGTGTAAGTGCTTATCACAGATGTCTTTAATGGTGTTTTCATTCATAGTTACATGTTTAGATCCTAGTGTTGGGGAGAAAGCAATGAGATCATCCAGGAAAACTAGTGCTTGTTTCAGGTTCAGCTCTCCTATGCAGCATTCCATGAGCCTCTGGAATGTGCTTGGGGCATTAAGTTATGCCTTGAGGCATCCTGTTGAAGGCATCCACTTATCTGCTTCCTCCATTTCAATCTGGTAGAAACCGGATTTCAGATCTAGCACAGAGAACCATTTGGATCCAGTCAGGGCCAAGAAGGATTCCAAATTGGGCAAGGCATATGAATCCTCAGCCTGGTCTCATGTTTATACGTAGGTATTAATACGTAATATTTACAAGCACAAAAAATATATTTTTGTACGTTTTTATTGTATTTTATTTATACAATTTAGACGTATTTCAACGTTTAAAATTTACAAATCGCTACGTATTTTTAGCTAAAAAACGTACAAATATTTACATATATTTTGGATCATTAAGATATTCGTATCAATGCATTTTTATAATTTTATCAATAAGCGATTTAGATTTTTAGACCCCTTAACCTACCCCCAAACCTAAACCCACCCATTTTATAGCAAATATGCATTTTTATAATTTTTTTTATATGCAATTTAGATTTTTAGACCCCTTAACCTACCCCCAAACCTTAACCTACCCATTTTATAGCGAATATAAAAGGATATAAAACGCAATTGACCGAAATATGCAGGAAAATAACCATTTTAGTATAGCATTAAAATATTTTTATAGTTGCTAATCCAATTCCTACCTCTAAACCTTAACATAACTATTTCTGTACAGTAGAAGAAAAACATGACAGACAGATAAATGCAATTACAATAATTTATTTATTGCAAAAATGTCAAAAGCAGTACCAAAAGTAATCCAAATGACGATGCGTTGCAGCCGCAGTCCTCTCTGGCGGAATACAGTAGGTTTGTGTGAGGTGCAGAGCAGAATTTATGTTGTTAATCGCTGACAATATTATCCAGATTATTTTCCCGATCCACTCTGTGAAGTCGTGAAGGCGCGCGCGCATCATTCAAACACACCTCACCAGAAACACAGCATGTAGTAATCTGTGACGAATGCAGGCGAGAGACAATGAGCGTTCGATTATCCTGCCGTAAGACCTGTCGTTTGAAGCGGCAACATTTGAATTTGTAAAGAGTGCGTCAGCCAGCGCGGGTTTTGCTGTTTACGGTCGCTGGACTCGCTGCTCGGGATGGAAATGAAGATCGCCGAATAAAGGCTTGGATTTGGGTCTGTTCCTCACAGTCGTATGGATTCGGAAGATTTGGATTACAGCGCACAAATAAAATTGTTTCATTTCGTAATTATGTTGCGTTTTTGGTGTATTTTATAGTTCACAGCATGTCGGAGAAAACGCCTTTTGTGGCCCATGGCAAACGAAGTAAACATTACATGACAAGTAAAGGTTAAATGACTGCAGAAATGTTATTTATTTTAAGGTTTAAAGTGAAGTCTTGTTTAACATTATGTAGGCATTCTTGGAAACGAGCTGACAGCAGAAATCACACAACAAAACGAAATGTTATAATTCATATTAAGTAATCGTTTACAATCTAATAATGCAATTGAAAACAAGGTAATTGATATGACAACTAAAAACATCTAATAATAAAATTAAGCCGCGATTTCAATATTCATAAGGATTCATTTTTAGGTGTCATCAATACGTCAGTTTTGTATGTTTAAATGCTGAAAATACGTAAGTATTTGTACGTTTAGATGCTGAAAATACGTCAGTATTGTACGTTTTAGTGTCTGTAAAAACGTAAGTAAATAAGTTTTATTGAACCCAGGGTTCCCACGCTTCTTGAAAGTACTTGAATTTCAGACATATGGATTCAAGGCCTGGAAAGTACTTGAAAACAAACAGGTCCTTGAAAGTGCTTGAATTAAATTTGAAAAAAAAATTGTTTATGCAGGGATTACGGTACGACAGATTTCTGTCAATTGGGGAAAAATGAGGGGAAAAGAAACATGTAGCGCATTGTTGTTGTTGTTGTTCTGCCGGCACACCAAAAATCATCCCCGCCACGGCTGCAGCTTCACATTGACAACATAGTAACGCCGCTCGCATCATTCACAGTCGGGTTATTAGCAGAGAACACAGAGCAGGACTTGAATTTCGGCACGGGATTGTAGCTATTAATAACCATTCTACTCATCCCCGCAGGTTCCGCGCTTATAACACGATGACAGATGAAGGGATGTATCATTTGCACATGCTTTTGAGTCTTGAGAACTCACTCGCGCGCTCTCATTTTCTGTGCGCCCACAGATCGCGATAATGAGAGTGACAGCTTTTAATAGTTATTAAGGGAGTTTGCAAATGTGATATTGATTTAATACAACAGTTCAGTAAACAAGGACTGCCTGATTTTGCTCTATTTCTTTAAGAAAATAGTTCCAAATATAGTAACAGCTCAGCCGCTTCGCATCTCTATACAACATATGAAATACAACAGATAAGTTGAGAGTGACTCCTGAAGGACCAGCACCACATCCTCTTGTACCACTGTTTGAAGAATTGATCTTCCAGAATCTGGCAGTAAGTTTTAGGAGCTCATTTTTGTCAGTCTCTGCAAGACACACTTTTCAGGATAGGAGATGGACTAAAAATGAACTCCCAAAACTTATTGCAACATGGAGCTACACTCTTAAAAATAAAGGTGCTTCAAAAGGTTCTTCAAGCGATGCCATAGAAGAACCATTTTTGGTTCCACAAAGAACCATTTAGTCAAAGGTTCTTTAAAGAACCATCTCTTTCTTACCTTTTTATAATCTGAAGAACCTTCTTTCGCCACAAAGAACCTTTTGTGAAACAGAAAGGTTCTTCAGATTTTAAAGGTTCTTTATGGAACCATTTAGACAAAAAGGTTCTTCTATGGCATCGTGAAGCACCTTTATTTTTAAGAGTGTAAGGAGAAAAATGTAGAACTTGAAAAATTTGAAAAACAGCTTAGTGAAACGTGTTTACAGTTTAAAAGCAAATAGAAAGTCCTATTTTTTTATTTATTTTTTTTATATTTTTTTTTGCAGATTTGCACGTTAATTAAATATTTCAACCCAGTCTCATAAAAATACGTACCTTACTGCACGTTTCGCCGCAGTTTCAAAGAGAAATGTCTACTGAGTCTTTACTATTTGAAGGTTTAGTTTTCTGTAGATTATGCAGAGTCTAACTTCTCCATTCTTTTTCCTGATGACTACAATCGGTGAAGAGAAAGTTGAGTTTCTTTCTTATGTTGAACATAAAAGAAGATATTTTGAAGAATGCTGGTAATCAAACAGCTGATGGTCCCCATTGACTTCCATACTATTTATTTTCCTACTATGACAGTCAATGGGGTGCAAAAACTGCTTGGTTCCTCAAAAGTCTTCAGAATATATTATTTTGTGTTTAACCTAATATACAGGTTTGGAACAACATGATGGTGAGAAAATAATGACAACTGTGACACTGTTTCCTCTTTTGTAAACAAGTGCACTAAACAAGCTTGATGTTACGAAAATGACAGCACAACTTTGGGACAGTTGTAATTTGAGTAATTTTCACAAAAAAAGGTTTATGTTTTATTTGTTTATGTCACTCCTTGAGAAGTTTATTTACATCAACATAATCATCATTAAATGTAATAACCATTTTGTTATTGGATTTCCATATTTTAAGATTGAAAATCTGAACAACATAATAAAATCTATACATATAAGGCATTTGAGAAGTAGAATAAATAAATGATGAAAGCAGGGTAAAATGTTGCCAAGTTTTTAATATGATCTTCATATAACAAAAGACAAAAGTGTTGAAATTTGTTAATTTTAAGGAAAGTAAACCCATACAACGTTAGATAATTAATATAATATTGATCATAAAGTACGTTCATGCAGTGGAAAATGCTGAAAGTTTGAAACATAAAATAGGCTAAAACAATCAAACAAAAAAAAACTAATTGCATTTATTTAAGTAATAACCATGAGGAGCTTGTCTATAAAAACTCAGAACAGATAAAACAAGTTTGTGTAGCTGTTTCTTTAATGCTGGCAGAAAGAAAGTAAAGGGGGTTGAACTAAACTAATATGATCTTAAGCTGCACTGTTGTCACCGGTGTAGTAGACAGCCCAGTGAGCCCCAATGGAGGTGATGCCATTTCCATTCTGTCGACCACTGAGAAAACGTAGCTCACTTCCATCATTGGTCGGGTAGAAGTTAAATGAGTTTCCATAAGGCTGCCCCACTTTTAAAGAGCGGCCTCGACTAGTGACAAACATAAGCTCATAGATGTAGCCACTGTAATGTTTTCCAGAAACCTGAATGATGGATTCATTGTCACGAAATGACATCTCCAGTGGATTGCCATTGCTTGTACAAACCGGTGTTGTCCAGTTACCATCATAACGCAGCTGGATTCTGAACAGATATTTGATGAAAGTGTTTGAAAAGATGGTCACAGAATAACATGCAGAAGAATTAGAACACACAATGCAAATGACTTTTCAAGATCAAGCCACAAGAATATTTTAAAGCATATCATATTCACTTTTTTCACTCTGTTGGTCCAGAGGAATGATCAGTGGTGAACTGGTTAACTTACCCACGAATATACGCGTTACTGTGTTCCCAGACTCTGATACCAGTGACGCGACCATCATATGCAGTGGAATATTCAGTCCCACTGCCGTCCCCAACAGCCGTGGAGTAAGAGTAGTAATCCAGTAAAGCTAAAAGAGGAAATAACAGCTCTATCTTAAAATAAACCTTTCAATAGTAAATTTAATTTCATTTTCAATTTTCCAACAGTCATTTATTTGCAACATTGTTTTGCATGTTTGATAATGTACCACGTTGTGGTGAGCAATACTTACGCATGGCCATGCCCACTGTAACTCCAGAGAGAACCAGAATAAGATGCAACATTTTGTAAAAAGTTGCTGTTCAGCACACACCAGTAATCTAAAAGGAACAAAATAGATGAGGTATTCACTCATGAAACAGTAAATATTTTACTTTAGATAGTAGTTTCCATCATCTAACTGCATTATATATTGACAGAAAATGTATTTAACTGTGATCAGTGTTTTCACATATACCTAAGCACATAAAGATGATAAAAGACAATCACAGGAATTTTAGCAATATAAAGTCATTACCTGCTGTTACACTTGATGTGGTTGATATGTGAGTCTGGTTTGATGACTAAACCTACTTGAATTTATATGCTCCTGCTAGTCAAGCCTCTTCTATTGGACAAACATTGTCATGTTTCCGTCTCCACCTCAGAAGGAATGTTTTGGAACATATAAGTTTTGGTCCAAGTGCAAAGAATGCTTAGAAGTATATATATATATATATAATTAAGTTAAGTTTAACACTTATTTTCAAACTTTTTACTTTCAAATTAAACAAATAAACAAAACACAAAATAAAAACAATAGGAATAAGGGTTATATAGGGTTATACAAAACAACATTAGTTTTATTCCATTTGTTTAAAACAATGTAAGCAACTTTTACAGTATATTGTATGTGTAATACTGAAATTCTACTAAGCTGATCAGGCCCTCTATTAAGAAAACCATTAATAAATGTGGTGTTCATGATTAAAAAATAAAAGGATTTTTTTAATATTAAATTTTTTTTATTTGACTTATTTTAAAAGATTAAAAAGAATTTAAGTAAGGGTAAGGATGCATTGCTTTGTAATGTATGTGTGATCTAGTATTGGTGACTATAAAAGTTTTCTTAATGAAAGACAAATATTTTAGATAAGATGTGTCCTTTTTTAAAGTCTACAGTGTTGAACTGACAAATCATATAACATTGATCATGAGACATGAAATGCCTCACTTTGTAAGCAGTTAAGCAGTTAAGGTAAGCAGTTTTATGTTGTAGTCATGCGCTATGTCGCAATTTTATTTGTTGGTCAGTAGACGTGGATCGTATCAGCAAACACACGCACATCCTGATTTTACGTTAGATGTGTTCCTAGGTGAACATATTTTGTTGACCCTGGAACAACATTTCTTTTGTTCCCGAAAACACACTGCACGATTTAAGGTAAGCAGTTTTATGTTGTAGTCATGCGCCATGTCGCAATTTTATTTGTTGGTCAGTAAACGTGGATCATATCAGCAAACACACGCACATCCTGATTTTACCAAGTTACCAAGGGGGTGGGGGAGCTTTTCTGCCTTTTTTATTAGATAGGACAGTTGAGAGCAGACAGGAACATATTGGGTGGGAAGAGGGGGTAGGGATCGGCAAAGGACCTCAAGACGGGAATCGAACTTGGGTCGCCGTGAGCACAGTTATGCTATATGTTGGCGCACTAACCACTAGGCTATCGGCGCCGCCCTGGAGCAACATTTTAATCCAAAAATGTAGTCTTGACCATATCCCTACACCTAAACCTAAGCTTAACCATGAGTAATCCCTAAAATGAGAGGAAATGATAGATGAATGACACTGATGTACAAGCACCAAACACTGATTGTAAGCCTAAACTTCGCAAAAACTATAAACTGGTTCTTCAAATCACAATGTTGTTCCAGGGTCAACAAAGATGTTGATCCAGGAACATGTTGCACTTGGTAAAATCAGGTTCTGCCAAACACACTGTGCGATGATCATTCTGTATCGAAGGCTATCTTTGGTCGCAAGACCGTGACAACGGCCGTCTTTGAATCTCTCTCACTGTATGACACAGGACCACTGATTAGGAGCCATGATCACAGAAATCGCCACGATTGTTTCACGATGACAATCTTTCGTCTGGGACAGCCGGAAATCTTGCAGTGTGTTTAGGGCTTAACACAAGCAGCAGTACCACTGAAACTGACTCTGGGGGAAAACCATGTCTGTCAACATTTTATTCAAAAAATACTTGTAATGTTTCTACATGCCTTGTCATCCACTGGAGGATACAGATGATACATCAGAGTTTTCACAACTGTTATCAGCAACTTTTACTGCATATAGTTGTAATATTGTAGGATTTAATATTCAGCAAACAGTGTTGGGGAAAGTTACTTTTAAAGGTAATGCATTACAATATTGCGTTACTCCCTATTACGTTAGTTACTTTTAATGGAAAGTAATGCGTTACATTACTTTTGAGTTACTTTTTAAATCTAGGCAGGGCTTGCTTGCTTATTTTTAATATAAAAAAGTTATTCTTTTGCAAATGTAAAAGCCCTTTCATACCTAAAGTAAAATGAATATGCCTCAGGTTGAAGGAAATGTAAATTCACATCTGTACAGTAGAGGGTGCATCTCAAATAAATTGCATGGAGAATATGACAGGAGAAGAAAGTTCAGCAGTATTCAGCAATAACAAAAATGAAACAAATGTGTCATTTTTGTTTATTAGTATGGTTGAATTGGATAATCGAAGGTCAGTAGCAAAGACATTCGTTAATAAAATGGGATTAAATACATAAATGATATTTGTCTTATTTAACATATTTAATTATTGCAGGTTTGTATAATACTCTGAGTTTGCATTTGACTGTTTTTATTCATTTTGAAGATTTTGAAGATGTTTTTGTGCAGGTGAGACGAGTAAATGCATGTTCACATTTTAGTCTAGAACTACAGTAACATGATGTTCGCACAGCGCCTCTGCACTTACTCCCGATTTCTCTCAACATGGCAACACAAGAGCTGTCAGTCAATACATGGGAAACAAAGTAACTGGAGTTACTTATTTGAAAAAGAAACTCAGATATTTCCTTCTAAATTAAAAAGTAATGCGCAACTTTACTAGTTACTTAAAAAAGTAATCTGATTATTTAACGTCTCGGTTACGTATGTAACCCTCATTCCCTGAAGGAGGGAACGGAGACGTCACGTCGGTGACCAACGAATTGGGATCCCTACCAAAGTGCCATGGATACTGCCCCTTCCAGTGTCCTGTGGAAGCCACCTGCACCCCTTCTTTTTGGCGTAGGCCGGGGCTTACCACAAGAAGACCAGTTACTGCTGCCATGGCACCCACTCAGTAAGACTGGATAACACTGGGAAAACGTGCCCGTTCCACTTGGAACCGGAGTGATTGTAACCCACTTGGAAAATAGCAGAAAGTCTGCCGGGGAAACACGGGCTCTGAGGCTATACCGTGGATTTTACACATATGGGATCCACTTAGGTCTCTACATATGTAACTCAGCCCTCTACCGGTTCTCACGGATTTTTTTAAGGTTTAAAGTGAAGTCTTGTTTAACATTATGTAGGCCTATTCTTGGAAACAATCCTTTACTATTTGAAGGTTAGTTTTCTGTAGATTATGCAGAGTCTAACTTCTCCATTCTTTTTTCTGATGACTACAATCGGTGAAGAGAAAGGGGATTCAGATTTGTGGATGACTTCTGAATCAAGAAGTTGTTGGAGATGGACACGCATGCTTCTATATCTTGAGAGTCTTACTCTGTGCTTAAATGGAGTCTCATCACTGAGGTTTATGCGATGTTTCATTTTATCACTGTACCCAAAGTCAACATTTCCAGGAGTTCAGTGTTTTAGTTATCCTCTCTTTATACTCTCTGTGTACTGGAGAGTTTCCAAAATCAAAGTTGAGTTTCTTTCTTATGTTGAACATAAAAGAAGATATTTTGAAGAATGCTGGTAATCAAACAGCTGATGGTCCCCATTGACTTCCATACTATTTCTTTTCCTACTATGACAGTCAATGGGGTGCAAAAACTGCTTGGTTCCTCAAAAGTCTTCAAAATATATTATTTTGTGTTTAACCTAATATACAGGTTTGGAACAACATGATGGTGAGAAAATAATGACAACTGTGACACTGTTTCCTCTTTTGTAAACAAGTGCACTAAACAAGCTTGATGTTACGAAAATGACAGCACAACTTTGGGACAGTTGTAATTTGAGTAATTTTCACAAAAAAAGGTTTATGTTTTATTTGTTTATGTCACTCCTTGAGAAGTTTGTTTACATCAACATAAACATCATTAAAGAATCTGAACAACATAATAAAATCTATACATATAAGGCATTTGAGAAGTAGAATAAATAAATGATGAAAGCAGGGTAAAATGTTGCCAAGTTTTTAATATGATCTTCATATAACAAAAGACAAAAGTGTTGAAATTTGTTAATTTTAAGGAAAGTAAATTATAAAAAAGTTAGATAATTAATATAATATTGATCATATAGTACGTTCATGCAGTGGAAAATTCTGAAAGTTTGAAACATAAAATAGGCTAAAACAATAAAAAAAAATAAAAAAACATAGCATTTATTTAAGTAATAACCATGAGGAGCTTGTCTATAAAAAAAAAATCAGAACAGATAAAACAAGTTTGTGTAGCTGTTTCTTTAATGCTGGCAGAAAGAAAGTAAAGGGGGTTGAACTGAACTAATATGATCTTAAGCTGCACTGTTGTCACCGGTGTAGTAGACAGCCCAGTGAGCCCCAATGGAGGTGATGCCATTTCCATTCTGTCGACCACTGAGAAAACGTAGCTCACTTCCATCATTGGTCGGGTAGAAGTTAAATGAGTTTCCATAAGGCTGCCCCACTTTTAAAGAGCGGCCTCGACTAGTGACAAACATAAGCTCATAGATGTAGCCACTGTAATGTTTTCCAGAAACCTGAATGATGGATTCATTGTCACGAAATGACATCTCCAGTGGATTGCCATTGCTTGTACAAACCGGTGTTGTCCAGTTACCATCATAACGCAGCTGGATTCTGAACAGATATTTGATGAAAGTGTTTGAAAAGATGGTCACAGAATAACATGCAGAAGAATTAGAACACAAAATGCAAATGACTTTTCAAGATCAAGCCACAAGAATATTTTAAAGCGTATCATATTCACTTTTTTCACTCTGTTGGTCCAGAGGAATGATCAGTGGTGAACTGGTTAACTTACCCACGAATATACGCGTTACTGTGTTCCCAGACTCTGATACCAGTGATGCGACCATCATACGCAGTGGAATATTCAGTCCCACTGCCGTCCCCAACAGCCGTGGAGTATGAGTAGTAATCCAGTAAAGCTAAAAGAGGAAATAACAGCTCTATTTTAAAATAAACCTTTCAATAGTAAATTTAATTTCATTTTCAATTTTCCAACAGTCATTTATTTGCAACATTGTTTTGCATGTTTGATAATGTACCACGTTGTGGTGAGCAATACTTACGCATGGCCATGCCCACTGTAACTCCAGAGAGAACCAGAATAAGATGCAACATTTTGTAAAAAGTTGCTGTTCAGCACACACCAGTAATCTAAAAGGAACAAAATAGATGAGGTATTCACTCATGAAACAGTAAATATTTTACTTTAGATAGTAGTTTCCATCATCTAACTGCATTATATATTGACAGAAAATGTATTTAACTGTGATCAGTGTTTTCACATATACCTAAGCACATAAAGATGATAAAAGACAATCACAGGAATTTTAGCAATATAAAGTCATTACCTGCTGTTACACTTGATGTGGTTGATATGTGAGTCTGGTTTGATGACTAAACCTACTTGAATTTATATGCTCCTGCTAGTCAAGCCTCTTCTATTGGACAAACATTGTCATGTTTCCGTCTCCACCTCAGAAGGAATGTTTTGGAACATATAAGTTTTGGTCCAAGTGCAAAGAATGCTTAGAAGTATATATATATATATATAATTAAGTTAAGTTTAACACTTATTTTCAAACTTTTTACTTTCAAATTAAACAAATAAACAAGACACAAAATAAAAAGAATAGGAATAATGGTTATATAGGGCTGTACAACACAACATTAGTTTTATTCCATTTGTTTAAAACAATGTAAGCAACTTTTACAGTATATTGTATGTGTAATACTGAAATTCTACTAAGCTGATCAGGCCCTCTATTAAGAAAACCATTAATAAATGTGGTGTTCATGATTAAAAAATAAAAGGATTTTTTTAATATTAAATTTTTTTTATTTGACTTATTTTAAAAGATTAAAAAGAATTTAAGTAAGGGTAAGGATGCATTGCTTTGTAATGTATGTGTGATCTAGTATTGGTGACTATAAAAGTTTTCTTAATGAAAGACAATTATTTTAGATAAGATGTGTCCTTTTTTAAAGTCTACAGTGTTGAACTGACAAATCATATGACATTGATCATGAGACATGAAATGCCTCACTTTGACTTTATGGTTGATTTTTCTAAAGCCGAAAACACACTGCACGATTTAAGGTAAGCAGTTTTATGTTGTAGTCATGCGCCATGTCGCAATTTTATTTGTTGGTCAGTAAACGTGGATCATATCAGCAAACACACGCACATCCTGATTTTACCAAGTTACCAAGGGGGTGGGGGAGCTTTTCTGCCTTTTTTATTAGATAGGACAGTTGAGAGCAGACAGGAACATATTGGGTGGGAAGAGGGGGGAGGGATCGGCAAAGGACCTCAAGATGGGAATCGAACTCGAGTCGCCGTGAGCACAGTTATGCTATATGTTGGCACACTAACCAGTAGGCTATCGGCGCCGACCTGGAACAACATTTTAATCCAAAAATGTAGTCTTGACCATATCCCTACACCTAAACCTAAGCTTAACCATGAGTAATCCCTAAAATGAGAGGAAATGATAGATGAATGACACTGATGTACAAGCACCAAACACTGATTGTAAGCCTAAACTTCGCAAAAACTATAAACTGGTTCTTCAAATCACAATGTTGTTCCAGGGTCAACAAAGATGTTGATCCAGGAACATGTTGCACTTGGTAAAATCAGGTTCTGCCAAACACACTGTGCGATAATCATGCTGTATCGAAGGCTATCTTTGGTTGCAAGACCGTGACAATGGCCGTCTTTGAACCTCTCTCACTGTATGACATAGAACCACTGATTAGGAGCCATGATCACAGAAATCACCACGATTGTTTCACGATGCCAATCTTTCGTCTGGGACAGCCGGAAATCGTGCAGTGTGTTAACACAAGCAGCAGTACCACTGAAACTGACTCTGGGGGAAAAACATGTCTGTCAACATTTTATTCAAAAAATACTTGTAATGTTTCTACATGCCTTGTCATCCACTGGAGGATACAGATGATACATCAGAGTTTTCACAACTGTTATCAGCCACTTTTACTGCATATAGTTGTAATATTGTAGGATTTAATATTCAGCAAACAGTGTTGGGGAAAGTTACTTTTAAAAGTAATGCATTACAATATTGCGATACTCCCTAAAAAAAGTAACTAATTACTTTAGTTACTTTTAATGGAAAGTAATGTGTTACATTACTTTTGAGTTACTTTTAAAATCTAGGCAGGGCTTGCTTGCTTATTTTTAATATAAAAAAGTTATTCTTTTACAAATGTAAAAGCCCTTTCATACCAAAAGTAAAATGAATATGCCTCAGGTTGAAGGAAATGTAAATTCACATCTGTACAGTAGAGGGTGCATCTCAAATAAATTGCATGGAGAATATGACAGGAGAAGAAAGTTCAACAGTATTCAGCAATAACAAAAATGAAACAAATGTGTCATTTTTGTTTATTAGTATGGTTGAATTGAATAATCGAAGGTCAGTAGCAAAGACATTCGTTAATAAAATGGGATTAAATACATAAATGATATTTGTCTTATTTAACATATTTAATTATTGCAGGTTTGTATAATACTCTGAGTTTGCATTTGACTGTTTTTATTCATTTTCAAGAATACTGAATCTGTTTTTGTGCAGGTGAGACGAGTAAATGCATGTTCACATTTTAGTCTAGAACTACAGTAACATGATGTTCGCACAGCGCCTCTGCACTGCATCCAGCTGCCGCTGATCACAGCGTGGGTATAAGTAGGCAGCAGGTGCAGCGCATATTCAAGTTTTTGCTGAGGAGCCAAGCCGGTGACTCGGCCGCTCAGCGGTGGTACAGCAGCCGTGGCGACGGGACGTGACGTCTCCATTCCCTCCTTCAGGGAACGAGGGTAACATACACTATGGAGACATTCTCTTTCAGTCGGTCACTCCCGACGTCACGTCGGTGACCAACGAATTGGGATCCCTACCAAAGTGGCCCTTCCAGTGTCCTGTGGAAGACACCTGCACCCCTTCTTTTTGGCGTAGGCCGGGGCTTACCACAAGAAGACCAGTTACTGCTGCCATGGCACTACCCACTCAGTAAGACTGGATAACACTGGGAAAACATGCCCGTTCCACTTGGAACCGGAATGTTGCGGAAACCCATCCTTCCCGAAGGAGGTTTTGGAAGCACTTACACATATGAACAACCGTCTAGGAGCATATGGAAGATTAGAGGTGATTGTAACCCTCTTGGAAAATAGCAGAAAGTCTGCCGGGGAAACACGGGCTCTGAGGCTATACCGTGGATTTTACACATATGGGATCCACTTTGGTCTCTACATATGGAACTCAGCCCTCTACCGGTTCTCACGGATTCATTGAGTGAGGGCCTGGCGCCGGACGGTCCGCCACGTCTGGCTGCCGAGGGTACGGAGGAGCTCGACAGGGTCTACGATATGGACTCTCTGAAGCAGTCTTACCAAGCCGACCCGAAGCCGGGACCTCTCAGTGCTTCTGCCCATTTGAGGTGAGAACACAGGAGGATACCAGGTCCACACGAAGGCTATAGAATCTAGCGAACGTGTTGGGGGTCGCCCAGCCCGCAGTTCTACAAATATCCAGCGCGCAGGAGCCAGTGCCCAGGAGGATGCAACACTTCTAATAGAGTGAGCTCGCAACCTGAACGGGCAGGGCACACCCTGTGCCTGATAAGCCAGGGTGATGGCATCCACTATCCAGTGGGCCATCCTCTGCTTAGAGATGGCATTCCCCTTCTGCCGGCCACCGACAGACAAAAAGCTGGTCTTAGGTCCTGAAGCTTTGCATCCTGTCTACGTAGCATCTCAATGCTCGGACAGGACAAAGCAAAGCTAGGGCTGGGTCTGCCTCCTCTGGGGGCAGCGCTTGCAGGCTCACCACCTGATCCCTGAAGTGAGTAGTGGGAACCTTGTGCACATAGGCCGGGGCCTCAGGATTACCTGGGAGTCAGCCGGCCCAAACTCTAGGAGAACCTGATAATCATGTCATGCTTCCCCACCGACTTCCCTTCCACGGGGTCGTGGTTGGCAGCAATAGGGGGTAATCATTTCCGGAGGTCTTCTCGGTGAGAAGAACACCACTCGACGAACAGGTTTCACTTCAAGGCGTAAGTGTGTCTCGTAGACAGTGCTCTCACCGAAGTGATGGTGTCAACTACCTCTTGGGGTAGCTCACCTAGAACCTCCTCGTCCCATTCAGGGACCAGACATGAAGTTTCCAGAGGTCTGGATGCGGGTACCACAGGGTGCCCCATCTCTGAGTCAGTAGATCCTTCCTCAGAGGAATCTGCCAAGAAGGGGCTGTCACAAGGAGCATGAGTTCTGGGAACCAAGTCCGAGTGGGCCAGTAAGGTGGGGCCTCGTCCTCCCTGATCTTGCACAGTGTCTGTGCAAGAAAGCTCACTGGGGAAATGCATACTTGCGAAGGCCCCGCAGCCAGCTGTGTGCCAGTGCTTCCATGCCGATTGTTCCCTCGGCACCTCCGGGAAGAATGGCACCGGGGCGGGCGCTGAGAAACCAGCGCGGACCACCCCGAAGAATCAATCGTCCAGCCTTGAGGGCTCGGGACACGGTGGAGGTCTCCACTCAAGCCCTACCCTCACGGCAGCCCGAGAAAGCATAGCCATTATTTCCGGGTCCAATTCAGGCATTGCTACAGTCCCGGAGGACAGCAGCACAGCCGAATCTTCCTCTCCAGAAAGCTCCGGCTCACCCTCCGATGCAGCGATCGACAACCGGTCGTCGGGAGGAGCGCCAACGGATACTGCTGGTACGCTCCTTGTAGAGGGCCCAGCACGTTCCATTGGCAGCTCAACTGGTTGCGGAGTGCAAGAGGAGTGATGGTCCCCCAAGGGTTGGTTCCCTGGGGGGTTCGCCATCACTGTTACCCTCAGACTGCCCGTGCTACTGCCTGAAGTAGCCCCCACCTGTCTGCCGCCATGACGAGAACTAGATCGAGGCAGAGGCAACAGAGCTCCGCCCCTTTGAGGAAACGGAGCTTGGCCCACAATTCCGAGATGATCATCTTCCCGCAATGAGAACATGACTCATCCGCAAATGCCACCTCAGCGTGCTAAATGCCCAGTGACCATCACCCAGCGCTAGGTAGCGACCACATCCAGAAACGCCCAGGTGATATGTTGTCTATAGCAAGACCCACATCGTCTTTACAAAGACGTAATGTCGAGTTTGCCACACAACATCGTCTTTTAAAAGACGCACCCGTGAATGCTCTTTTAGGCAAAAAGCTCTTTTAGCATGCTGAAGTGCACAGGGGAGATGGCCGCCTACAACACAAACAGGGGGTAGTGCAGCCTGATGTGTGCAACCCACTCGAGACGGGAAACCACCACCATTGAAGCGCCATACCGCCAACATGAAGAGCTCTCAAAGAGCGCACTGAACTTGTTCAGTCTTCTGCTCTCAGTAGAGTATGCACTGCACCTGCTGCCTGTTTATACCCACGCTGTGATCAGCGGCAGCTGGATGCAATAATCACATGCCAATGTGCAATGGCTCGTTTAGTTTACACTCAAAGTAGATTGGTCTCTCTAAGCGAGATCCCAATTCATCGGTCACCGATGTGACGTCGAGAGTGACCGACTGAAAGGGAACTCACGCTACTTGTAATGCATTACCTCCAACACTGTCAGCAAACATATGGTTACAGTTCATTTTTTCATATATATCCATACACAGACTGTAAAATGTACTTTTTTTAAAGGGGTCATATGATGCTGCTAAAAAGAACATTATTTTGTGTATTTGGTGAAGCAAAAAAATGCAGGTTTTAGTTTATATGATACAACTGCCATCGAGGCAACACAATTCAAAATTGGAAATGAAATTCAGAAATAACATTTACCACAAAGCCATGCATTAATGAGAAAAAGAAATGTACCATATTGTCCCGAATATAAGACGATGTTTTTTTCTTGGAAATACATCTGAAAAAACGCGGTCGTCTTAGATTCAGGGTCTAGACTTTGACATGTCAATATACACCCACAACAATAGGTGGCGCCAAATACGCATAAAACGAGTGTGCCATGAAATACGTAATGTAATGCGTGTTGTAAAGATCGCAAATAAAAACAAAAGAAAAAGAAAACCTTACAGCTGCATGAATCCTGACTGTCACGTTAGCATGATGGGACCAAACTCCCTTTGTGATTTTAAAACGCAAGACAGTACCCAGATTTGAAGACTACAGTAAGATTTAACTTCGACTGTTAATAAGATTTTGGTAGGCTACTATTAGATGGATAGCCTAAATGTCCTAATTCAGATGGGCTACCAGTTTTTTTTATTTTTTTTTATGGTATATCAAAAAGTGCATATTTTTTAAATGTGATTGTTGGTACATTTTACCAGTTTTTACCATACTTTCAAAACAAAAATTAAAATAGGAAAAATATGCAATATGAAAATAATTGAAGACAAAATGTGTTTTACTGAGAAAAAACAAGATTTGGTTTTTAAAAAGCCTTTTTCCAAAAGGTACATCTGGAAAAAGGGGGGGTCGTCTTATAATCAGGGTCGTCTTATATTCAGGCC
>NW_015625034.1:498139-501859 GCF_001515625.1 Sinocyclocheilus rhinocerous
GAAAAAGGGGGGTCGTCTTATAATCAGGGTCGTCTTATATTCGGGCCAATACGGTATTATGCACATTTTGTATGCAGATTTTTAAGTAATGCTTTTGCTTATGTTTCTTTTCTGATTGTGGCCAAATAAACGTAGAATATCTGTTTATTTTGAGAATCAACTTTAGACATTCTACTAACTATAAGTAACTTTGCAATTACATGTCAACTAACTCTCATTAGAGTATTAGTAGACTGTTAGGTTAGGGTTAGTAGAATAAGTTGGCATGTGCTTGCAAAGTTCTCTTTCTGTCATATGAATTCATTATTCATACCCCTTCATTTTTTCACACTTTATGTTGCAGCCTTATGTTAAACTGCTCTAAATTACTTTTTTTTCCACGTCAGTCTACACTCCATACACCATAATGACAAATCACAAAACAGATGTGACAACTTTGCAAATTTATTCAAAATAAAATTATTATTATTATTATCATTAAGTTCAGAAATCCGGCTTGAGTATAGGTTGATGCAGTGCCGTTTTCTCAATGCCGATTTCGCTTCCATGAAACCTTAAGTTTCAGACACAATGGAGCCCCTTCCTACACCCCAACATGAGAAAAGAGAATAACTTGGTCAGAGCAAACCCATAACTATTAGAATTTACAACTCAGTTTCCCTTTTCCACATTTTCCACATTAAAAAAAAGATTTTTAAAAAATGCATGCGCATGTGTAACGGGTTTGTTTGTATAACACGTGTGTGTGAGTGTGTGTGTGTGTGTGTGTGTGTGTGTGTTTGTGTGTGTGTGTGTGCATTTTTAGAAAGCGTACATGGCGTTTGTGTAGTGTATGCTTTGTGCTTGTATGGTCGCCGTGATTTTGCCAAGTAAGTCATGTTCCTGGATCAACATCTTTTGATGATCCTGGATCAACATTATTGTCCAAAAATATAGATTTAACCCAATCCCAATCCCTACCCCTAAACCTAACCCATAATTTATTCCTAAAATCAGTGGGAAATGATAGCTGATTAACAAGGGTGTAGAAGCACCAAACCCTGATTTCAAGCACCTGCTTCATCATAAAGAGGCAAATAAACACAGGAAGTGCTTGTAATATGTTTTAGACATAATTCAGATTAGTACAAGCTAAAATGGAGAGGGATTATGGAAAGTGAAAGTGAAGTTTTGTTATTATTATTATTATTATTAAATTAGGATGCAGACAAATGTTGAAGAAAGAGATGAGTTTTTCAGCTGTCACTTGAAAATTGTAATGGATTCGGCATTCCAAATGGGGGTAGGAAGATCATTCCACCAGCCCAGAAAGGTGAGCGAAAATGTTCTGGAAAGTGATTTTGTGCCTCTCTGTGATGGTACTATGAATTGTCGCTCACTTACAGATCTCAGGCTTCTGGAGGGGATGTAGACACATAAGAGTGAGTGGAAGTGGTAGGGTGCTGAGCTCTGTACGAAAGCATCAATGTCTTTGAACTTGATGCGAGCCACAACAGGTAGCAAGTGCAGGGAGATAAAGAGAGGTGTGACGTGGGCCCTTATGGGCTCGTTGAAGACCAGTCATGCTGTTGCATTCTGAATCATTTGAGGAGGTTTGATTGTGCATGATGGAAGTCCAGCCAGAAGAGCATTGCAGTAGTCCCGTCTAGAAATGACAAGGGCCTGGACAAGAAGTTGTGCAGCATGCTCTGTTAGGAAGGGCCTGATCTTTCTGATGTTGTGCAATGCAGTTGTGCAATGTTGATTAACCCTGCTGGATGGTGAAACATGCTAGAGTCAGAGTGGCAGGGAATACGAGAAACTCAGTCTTTGCCAGGTTGAACTGCAGGTGATGTTCCTTCATAGTAGTGTTAGTAGAAATCATGTGCTTGTATGATGGGTCCCAATGATGTAGTGTATATAAAGAAGAAGAGAGGTCTAAGAACTGATCCATGAGGAACCCCAGTGACAAGGGGTCTCATATATAAAGTTTGCGTATGCTCAGATTTGATCTTATGGTGTGCGGTGATGGTTTAAAGTGGGTTTTAAATCCACGCCAACGCTCATATTTGTAAAAACTGCCTTTGACGTGGAAAAGTGCTTAGCGTCACATCAGAGTCTGAGCAGATACTTTTTCTTGTTGGAGTACTGCAGGTTTTTGAAAGTGTTCCTGCAGCTCACTATTCTAAATTAAAGGATTTGGATGATGACTGGTGACCTTTTATATGTTAATGCCATTAATTAGGAGTTGTCTACAAGGCAGAGAGCTGAAAACATTCAGTTGTGTGCAAGTTCAAGAACATTTGCATTTCATAGATTTCACATCTGAAAGAGAGGCGTACGTGCGTTTTCTGTGCATATGTTGATTTTATGAATCAAACGTACACATTTGAGAGATGATCGTTAGATCAAATTTAGGATGGTTTCTGCGCAACATTTTATAAATGAGACCCCAGTTGATGTGCGTTGGATACCTCCCGTCCCCAGTCAACCCTGAAAGACTGTGAGATAAGATTCAAACCAGTGAAGTGCAGTTCTTGTTATGCCCAGTGAAGAGAGGGTGGACAAGAGGATCTGATGATACACATTGTCAAAAGCAGCAGATCATTCAAGCAGAATGAGAACAGATGATTTGGAATCTAGTCATGAGTGGTGACTCTGTTTCGAAAACCAGTATAAACAAACACAAAAGAAGAGTATTCCGAGAGAGAAGAGAGTGGATGCCAAGTTCTTGTTATCTTTGGTATCTGAGAACAGATTTTCTCACATGTTCTTAATATAATTTATCTTAATTCTCCACATTATGTGATCTGAAGAGCACTGTCCATTTTCTTCCATGTGCGCGAGTGTTATATGAGTCAGAGCACATTCACTCTCTAGATCTTCCGTATTAAAAAAATCGAGTGAAACATTTTTTCTACACATGAAATATGAAAGCAAATAGACATGATTATGACAATATATTTTCTGTATGCGTTTTGGATGCAGTGCATGGTATTTTTATAACAATAAAGGATGTTTATGACAATAAGCAGTGTGGCATTATTAAACATATAAAGAGTGCATGTGCCTATTATAGAATCAAAATCAATTATAGATCACAATCGGAAGTTATTACAGGCACTCGGTGATGGTTTAAAGTGGGTTTTAAGTAGGGATGCACCGATACCGATACTGGTATCAGTATCGGGCCTGATACTGATCTCCTGTACTCGTACTTGTTATAATGCCCCGATACCAAACGCCGATACCACACAGCATGCGATAAGTGCCATATTCAGACAAAGAAACACCGACAACAGAACAACAGACAGCAGAATGGAGTTATTAGAGATTAAGGATGTCTACGAAGTATATGTATGCAATGAATACAATGGCACAAGTTACTTAACGGTAGGGAGGGAGGGAGAGAGAGAGAGAGAGTGCACGCGCCATTCTGTTGTGTGATCTTTGATGTTCACTCACTTAGCACATGCATCATTTGGATTAAAACTAAACCGTAAAAATAAGACCATGTATAGGGGCATTCACTATAAACATAATTTATTTTCAACCTTAGGCATACATGACTTTCGGGAGAAAGTGAATCTAGCAGCCTGTGTGAAATGCGCTAGGCTGTACGTACTGTTCTGCATCAGTACAAATACGTGCACGCGTTGCGCATGTTTTGCTTGCTTGTGTGTTTCTGCATTATATGAGTGGCTTTGGAATATAAATCGCAGCACGTTTCAGATGAAAAAA
>NW_015625034.1:502456-509449 GCF_001515625.1 Sinocyclocheilus rhinocerous
GTATCGGCAAGTACCAAAAATAAAAGTATCGGTATCGGGCGAGTACTGGAAAAAGTGGTATCGGTGCATCCCTAGTTTTAAGCAAATACATTAATAATTACATACATTTTCACATGTGGCTTGATGCTAATTGTACTTCTATTTATATTTTAAAGGTCCCATATTGTACACCTTTCTGGAGTTTTGTTTGAGGTTTTGATGTCCTTAAGAATATATATTTGCGGTATAAGTACTGAAAACCATCTCAATATATTTTTACAGCTCCTTTCTCAGGAGCTCTGCTGAGAACAGGTCGATTTTGGTCTGTCTAATTAATATTCATGAGCCTCTCTTCTGATTGGCCAGTTGTTTTCTGAGTGACGCACGGCCAGGCCAACCACAGGTAACTAGGGTCAGCCGACATCACAGCGCTAGCTGGAGGCAGCAAAACAAAACGGAAACTGGAGGCGACCCATTCAAACCAGCGCAGATTCGGCTACATAAGGAGCTTAAAATATCATCTTGTTGTGATGTTGGGTGCCAGAATCGACGTAATACAGCCTCAAATTAGAAATTTGATCGCATATCTGCTGCCACTGCCAGACAAAAAAACGACGACAGCTGTGGTTAAACGCGATAAAACGAGCAGACTGGACAGAAACAATCGTCAAAAATGCTCGCGTTTGCAGCGCACACTTCTTAACAGAAAAGGTTCAATAAAGTATTGTCTTTTGTTGTTATGGGCGCGTCTACAGATTCCTTGCCATATGTCTATGTTTCTTGCACGATTATGTCGTGTATGAAATAATGTCTGTGCATGTGTGTAAAACAACAAACTGACGATTTATATATAATCATTTGTAATTGTATATACATTGTTGTGATTAATTGTGGCTGGAACAATAATGTAGCTGTAAAAATAGTTGCCTGCTGAAATTGAAATGTATATACATCTTCATCATGACTAACGTTAGATAGACACGGTGAGTTTGTCTTTACTATACACGTTAGATGTGATCCACCTCATAGTAACAATCCTGTCAGATAGTCCATCCTTTGAGTGAGAGTGTAACGTTACAGGTCGGCCGATCTGGTTTCGTGGTTAAAGTTAACCTTTTCGACATGTTTCCATGTTGTGTTGCTCAGCAATGGCATGAACGCGATGTTGTCTGGGGGTTTGGCAAAAGCAGAGTGGGACGGTGGGCGGTGCTCGGGGTGGTGACTGAAGGCAGTGACTGTGTAGTTCTGACGTCAACTTTTTACGGAAGTCACAACGGTTCGTGAAAAATAGCTAGAACTTTAAGCAGGCTGTGTGAATTTTACTGTGGACTGACTGTGGTTTGGCAAAAGGAGAGTGGGACTGTGGGCGGTGCTCGGGGTGGTGACTGAAGGCAGTGACTGTGTAGTTCTGACGTCAAATTTTTACGGAAGTCACAACGGTTTGTGAAAAATAGCTAGAACTTTAAGCAGGCTATGTGAATGTTACTGTGGACTGACTGTTTTGAAACTTATATGGTAGTTAAATAGCCCCTAGACCTCAGTAATCGTGAAAAAAGCCAGGAAATTTCAGTTTTGACAAAATGGGACCTTTAAGATGTTTTCTTGTAAGCATTATAGATAGTTTGTTGGTATCTATAGTTTGGAATCTATAGTTTGCATTATAGATAACAAACTTTATTTATCTTAATTTAATGCTGTGTATTGAGCAGCGGACGATGCTAAATCCATATACAAGATAAATATCTAAGGAAAAATGCATTTTTGGTCGGTGCCACCTAGCGTGCAGGCGTGAATTAGCAGAAGGCGATCACTCGTTTCGTGCTCGGTGTGAAAGCACTGTTCGTCGGCGATTCGCACCGCTTTTTCGCATCACGCTCAGTGTGAAACAGTCTTAACACAGTCTCAGTTGAATGGCTGCATCTGAAACCTGATTGTCCAGTTGGTTATTCTGTGAAAGAAATAATGCAAAGTCTGATACATACTCAAGGTGAGATGGATCTTTTGATTTGTACCATTCTGTCTCTGCTGCCCTGCGTTTGGTCCAATGTTCACAAAAACATTGGATAACCATTGGTTAGAAGGGGTAGTACACGCTGGCCTGGAAGAGAAAGGACAGATATTGCCTAGACAAGAATTTAAAGTGGAGCATAAAGTGTCTGTTGCTGTATTCACATCCAGAGATGAGAAATGGGTGGGTGAGGGAAGAGAGGATGACACTACAGAGGAAAGTCAAGTCAAGTCACCATTATTTATATTGCGATTTTACAATGCAGATTGTGTCAACGCAGCTTTAAAATATTAAACAGGGAAATAGTGGGTCGAAATAGTGTGCTGTTCTCCTCTGGCCAGACGAAACCAGCAGTTTAATTCTAGGCTGCAACAAATTCAGATTGTGCAGAGGACTCATCTGGTTCCCATGGTCTTGTCCTGATGGCCGTTTAGGTGACAAGGTCTTCAGAGGGGATCTGTCTCTGGGGCTCATCTAGTTGACATGGTTTCCGCTTACATTCAGGGCTGTCGAAGTTGTCTCTAGGTACTGATCCACCATCTGGACTGGATACAGACTAGATCTGGGTGACTGCAGTGACCATCTGATCTGGATAAAGTCTGGATCTGGGTGGCTATGGTGATGTAGTAAATCAGCTCAACAGGGAAATATTTATGACTAATTATAACTGGTTATGATTAATAATAAATATTTAGATTATATCTTCGAATTAACTGTAGCAGAATCAATATTACAATTATTTGATCTGTCCAACAAATTCAGATTGTGCAGAGGACTCATCTGGTTCCCATGGTCTTGTCCTGATGGCCGTTTAGGTGACAAGGTCTTCAGAGGGGATCTGTCTCTGGGGCTCATCTAGTTGACATGGTTTCCGCTTACATTCAGGGCTGTCGAAGTTGTCTCTAGGTACTGATCCACCATCTGGACTGGATACAGACTAGATCTGGGTGACTGCAGTGACCATCTGATCTGGATAAAGTCTGGATCTGGGTGGCTATGGTGATGTAGTAAATCAGCTCAACAGGGAAATATTTATGACTAATTATAACTGGTTATGATTAATAATAAATATTTAGATTATATCTTCGAATTAACTGTAGCAGAATCAATATTACAATTATTTGATCTGTCCGTCCACCGAGCAGACAATATAATCATTTATCAATTCAAGGAAAGATTATTTTCCTGGCCAAGGAGAATAACTGTCCTTCTTTATGCAGTGCTAGCAGTAATTTAACATATGTAGCAAGGGTTCAAAACATTCATTGACTTCGAATTGTGAGCAGCAAACAGAGACAATCAGTTGTGAATATAAGGGATTTAATAAATGAAACTATATCTAACATATAACTAACTAAGCAAAACACAAGATCATGCATGATTCTACGCAGACGCTACAATGATCTCAGAATAAGAATTAAAAATATATAAAATATTAATAAAATATTAGCGTAGATGCCATTCTTCCAACGATGTAACAAGTACATCGGGTGTTATGGGAAGTGTTCCTGGTTCCGGTTGACCTAATTAATGCAACCTAACAATCCTTTAACAGATTTGAATTATGGAAATGTGTTAGTATGTTATGTGTAAACCAGGTTAAAGAGATGGCTTTTTAATCTAGATTTGACAGAGTGTGTCTGCCTCCCGAACAGTGTTAGGTAGATTGTTCCAGAGTTTGGGAGCTAAATAGGAAAAGGATCTGCTGCCCGCAGTTGATTTTGATATTCTAGGTATTATCAAATGGCCAGAGTTTTGAGATTGTAGTGGATGTGAAGGACTATAATGCAATAAGAGCTTGCTCAAATACTGAGGTGCTAAACCATTCAGGGCTCTATATTTAATTAGCAAGATTTTAAAATGTATATGGCGTTTAATAGGGAGCCAGTGCAGTGTTGACAGTACCGGGCTAATCTGCCCTACAAAGGCAAAAGACCTTAACTCGCTAGAGTGTGAAACTGAGAAAAATGACTTTAACGTTTTTTACTTGTCCAGCCAAATTAATTATAGGTTGGACACTGGAAATTTGGCGATTAGATGTTTTAGTAATGAAAATGATCTACATAAAAAAAAAACTCTGCCTTTGCATCGTCTGCAAAAAGTGAGAAGTCACAGCAAGGCAATTAAGGCAGTAACTTCCACATTATCAATATTTGGTTGCTGATCACCATTTACAAAATCATTATAGTAACACCTGTATAAAATCTAGTGATCATGGGCTATCTCATATAGGCTATTGCATATAGTAACCTAAAAGAGCGACTTGTGGATTGATGTGAACGTCAGAAAGCAGGAATGATCAGAATGCTTGTGGATTAAACATCTCCGATGACGTTCATCACAATGGATTGATTTTATCGGGTTACAAGAAAAGGTAGGATATGGATTTAATTGCGAACTGTTAGTAGGCTACTGATTTTATGATTGATCATGCTACATGCTATGGCATTCGAGTCCACATGTGTCCAACTAAAAGTGACAGCCTGGTGAATAATCTGCATTACAAAAAGGGAAAAAAATCTTCAAAGGTTATTCACGATTACGTATTGCTGCCAAGGTATCTAGTCTTTACAGTGCTTTGCTATATGGAGCTGTTAGGTTGATCGCAAGCTATCTAATTCGTTTGTCTACACCGTAATTAAAATGTGGCAGACTTTAATGGACAGTAAAAAAGGCAGAATACCATATAACTCCAAGTCGGCACCGTAACTTCATTTTGACGCGCAGTTAAACAAAAGCAGAATGCTGTAACTCAATTTGAGCATTCCAAACAAAAGCAAAGAGCGGTAACTTGTGTTATACAGTGTTCTGCCTTGGTTTCTCTGGGGCTTTTCGAAGTTACGGTTGAGACGACCCATTATTTTCTCAGAAAAACAACTAAATTGACTCAAGATACTTATGCACATGGTATGTCTTGAATGTCCCAAAAATATAAATAACTCATTTTCGACCAAAATCGAAGTTACGGTCTTTTGCCTTTGCACGGCAGTAATATGGTCATACTTCTTGGTTCTAGTAAGAACTCTAGCTGCTGCATTTTGAACCAGCTGGAGTTTGTTTATTAAGTGCGCAGAGCAACCACCCAATAGAGCATTACAATAATCTAACCTTGAGGTCATGAATGCATGAATGAACATTTCTGCATTTGCCATTGAGAGCATAGGTCGTAATTTAGATATATTTTTGAGATGGAAAGATGCAGTTTTACAAATGCTAGAAATGTGGCTTTCGAAGAAAAGATTGCTATCAAATAGCACACCTAGGTTCCTAACTGATGAAGAATTGACAGAGCAGCCATCAAGTGTTAGACAGTGTTCTAGGTTATTACATGCAGAGGTTTTTGGTCTTATAATTAACACCTCTGTTTTTTTTTTTTTTTTGTTTTTTTTTGTTTTTTAGAATTTAACAGTAAGAAATTACTAGTCATCCAGTTTTTTATCAACTATGCATTCCGTTCGTTTTGCAAATTGGTATGTTTCGTTGGGCCGCAAAGAAATATAGAGCTGAGGATCATCAGCATAAAAGTGAAAGCTAACACCATGTTTCCTGATGATATCTCTCAAGGGTAACATGTAAAGCGTGAAAAGTAATGGTCCTAGTACTGAGCTTTGAGGTACTCCATACTGTACTTGTGATTGGTATGATACCTCTTCATTCACTGCCACGAATGGCAGTCAGATAAGTATGATTTAAACCATGCCAATGAACTTCCTCTAATGCTAAAATAATTTTCTAGTCTATTCAAAAGAATGTTGTGGTCGATTGTGTCAAACGTGGCGCTAAGATCCAGAAGCACTAATAGAGAGATACAACCACAATCGGATGATAAGAGCAGGCCATTTGTAACTCTGATGAGAGCAGTCTCAGTACTATGATACAGTCTATAATTTTTCTCTAAGAAGGAACATAGTTCTGATGATACTACCTTTTCTAATACTGTATCTTTGACAGAAAAGGGAGATTCGAGATCAGTCTGTAATTAATTTATTATTTGGGGTAAAGTTGTGTATTTTAATGAGAGGCTTAATAATAGCCAGTTTGAAGGTTTTTGGGACATATTCTAATGAAAATGGTGAATTAATAATATTCAGAAGAGGATCTATGACTTCTGGAAGCACCTCTTTTAGTAGCTTAGTTGAAGCAGGGTCTAACATACATGTTGTTGGTTTAAATGATTTAACAAGTTTATGCAATTCTTCCTTTCCTATAGAAGAGAATGAGTGATCTGATGATGGCTGCATGGTTACAATTTTCTCTCTAATAGTATCGATCTTAGAATTAAAGTAGTTCATAAAGTCATTGCTACTGTGCTGTTAGGAAATGTCAGCACCTGCTGATGTTATTTTTTTGTTGTTGTTGTTAATTTAGCCACTGTATTGAATAAATACTTGGGGTTGTGTTTGTTTTCTTCTAAAAGAGATGAAAAGTTATCAGATCAAGCGGTTTTTAAGGCTTTTCTGCAAGAGAAAGTACTTTCCCGCCATGCAATACAAAATACCTCTAGTTTTGTTTTCCTCCAGCTGCGCTCCATTTTCCGGCCTGCTCTCTTTAGAGTGCGAGTGTGCTCATTATACCACGGTGTCAACTGTTTTCCTTAATCTTCCTTAAGCATAAAGGAGCAACCATATCTAAAGTGCTAGGAAAGAAAGATTACATAGTTTCTGTTACATCAAGTTGTTCTGAGCTATTGGATATGCTGAGGAATTTAGATTAATCAGGGAGATTATTTACAAAGCAGTCTTTTGAAGTAGAAGTGATGGTTCTACTATATTTGTAACAAGGAGTTTAATTTGCAGCTTTAGCTATATGGAGTATACCCGAGACTAGATAATGATCTGAGATATCATTGCTCTGCTGCAGAATTTCAATGCCATTAACATCAATTCCATGTGACAGTATTAAATCTAGAGTATGATTTCGACAATGAGTAGGTCCTGGACATGTGTTGTCTAACCCAATAGAGTTCAGAATGTCTATGAATGCTGATCCCAATGCATCTTTTTCAT
>NW_015625034.1:510810-517400 GCF_001515625.1 Sinocyclocheilus rhinocerous
ATTTCAATGCCATTAACATCAATTCCATGTGACAGTATTAAATCTAGAGTATGATTTCGACAATGAGTAGGTCCTGGACATGTGTTGTCTAACCCCAATAGAGTTCAGAATGTCTATAAATGCTGATCTCAATGCATCTTTTTCATTATCAACATGGATATTAAAATCACAAACAATAAGGACTTTTATCTGCAACCAGTATTAACTCAGATAGAAAATCAGCAAATTCTTTGATAAATTCTGTATGGTGCCCTGGTGGCCTGTATACAGTAGCCAGTACAAACGTCACAAGGGATTTATCATTAACACTTGTTTCTCTGGATAACATTATATGAAGCACCATTACTTCAAACAAATTATACTTAAAACCTGACCTCTGAGAAATACTGAAGATATTGCTATAAACTGTTGCAACACCTTCCCCTTTACCATTTAGACACGGCTCATGTTTATAACAGTAATCTTGGGGGGTAAACTCATTTAAAGTAATGTAATCATCTGGTTTTGGCCAGTTTTCTGTCAAATATAGCATATCTAGTTTATGGTTAGTGATCATATCATTTACAATAAGCGCTTTTGAAGAAAGGGATTTAATATTCAATAAGCCAAGCTTTATCATTTGTTTATCTGTATTACATCTGTTATTCTGCGGGCACCACTTAGTCATCCTGCCATTGAGTGACGACAGTCTGCTATGTATCTCGTCACCACGGTAAGCAGGAAGGGGACCAGAGCATATTACAGTGTCTGACATCATACATACAAGTTCACACACCTCTTTAATGCCATGTTTTGTCCCACGACTATGCCGCCTCACCATCATTCAGTTGCCCTGCTGCAAGGGCTCTACAACCGAAACCGAACAACGTACATGATTCGCTAAGCTAGTCGCATCCAAAGCCATACCTAGGGCCCTCACATTCTTACTGTCCTCAATTAAAGTTTGGATGCGTGTCTCTAGTTCTGAGATCTTCTCTGTCAGCCTAACTATTTCCCTGCATTTATCACATGTGAATCCCTCGCTGCTGACAGAGACAGATACGCTAAACATGTGGCAAGCGGTGCAGGTGACAATGCAAGGAGAAGCCATTACTCACTGTCATTGTATAATAACTCTGACTCACCACAGTTGTTTGATGGACTCGTAAAAAAGGAGCGAGAGAAAAAAAAAAAGAAGTGGTAGGAAACACAAATGGAGATGCGATTGACAAGCTAACAGGCTATCGCAATGCTAACACGCAGCATTAGCAGTTTAGATTAAAAGATTAAAGGTGAAAGATGTCAAATTAGTTTGGTAGATAAAATCAGAAATATGGTGAGAATTAAATTATTCTTTAGCGGTTTAAACAACAGTACGATAGTAAGACAGAGATTCCAACAGAAAAACAAAGCTACACGGAGCTACATGCAGTGTGCTAATCATGCACTGTGAAAATATGTGAGTGTGAAAGGAAGCATAGCCTAAAAGTAACTGGTAGAGGGGTCGGTGGCACACAGGTAGTAAGATGTAGATTAAATGTAATAAAGACCCTGTTGAAAAGCTGCTGGCTTGAGCCAGGAGCTAGTTGCTTAGGACCAGCACATGACCAGCTAAGAACCAGCTTAAACCAGCTCATGACCAGCTAAGGACCAACTTAAACCAGCTCATGAACAGCTAAGGACCACCTTAAACCAGCAGCCATGCTTCAAAACATACCTAACCAGCATATGCTGTTTTTTCAACAGGGGAAATGATCATAGATTTGTAAAGGTTTTACCAAAATGTTGTCTGTGATACAATTGCATGTGTAAATCAAACTGGTTGCCTGATTTGTGAGTGCTTGTGGTGGTAAGCCATTTGAGATCGAATGAAGCTAAGAGTGAGTGGAAGTTAGCAGGGGTTGGAAAGGTTAGCAATATTGCACTGCTGTCTGTGTTTGATATTAGAGCATTGTTGAGAGAAAACAGGAATGTATTGGAAACACATGTTAGATGTGGGAACCAGAAAGTGTGCCAAAAGGAAAATAAAAGATACTTAAGTGCCTTGTCGGTGTCCTTGCTCAGTGGAGTCACACAGGTAGAGTCTCAAGGCTTCCATGCAGCTTATCAACTGAGTTTCCATAAGGCTGCCCCACTTTTAAAGAGCGGCCTCGACTAGTGAAAAACATAATCTCATAGATGTAGCCACTGTAATATTTTCCAGAAACCTGAATGATGGATTCATTGTCACGAAGTGACATCCCCAGTGGATTGCCATTGCTTGTACAAACCGGTGTTGTCCAGTTACCATCAAAACGCAACTGGATTCTGAACAGATATTTGATGACAGTGTTTGAAAAGATGGTCACAGAATAACATGCAGATTATGTATTTAACGGAGAAGCAAAATGTCAGGTATTAAGACTAATATGCATAGTGTAATTTTAATTTGTTCCAGAATTTCTAGCAATTGTAATTTTCCAATAGCCATTTATTTACATGGTTTTGCATGTTTGATGTACCACAGTGAAAAGTTTTTGGAAAATCTTGTGGGTGGTGAACAATATTCACGCATGCCCACTGCACAAACTCCAGAGGGATCCAGAATAAGATGAAAGGGTGGGGGGGGTTGCTGTCCAGCACACACCAGTAATCTAGAAGGGGGAAAAAAATAAATGAAGTATTCACTCATGAAACAGTAAATACTGTTCACTTTAGGAAGCCGTTTACAACATCTACCTGCATTACATATTGACAGAAAATGTTTTATTGTGATCTGTGTTGTCATATGTACCTAAGAACATGAAGATGATAAAAGACAATCACAGGAATTTTGGCAATATAAAGTCATTACCTGTTGTTACACTTGAGTCTGGTTTGCTGACTAAACCTACTTGAATTTATATGCCCTTGCTAGTCAAGCCTCTTCATTAGGACAAAGCATTGTCATGTTTCCGTCTTCACCTCAGATGGAATGTTTTGGAACACATAATAAGTTTTGGTCCAAATGCATTAGTTTTATTCAATTTTTTTAGAACAATGTAAGCACATTTTTGTATTGTGTTTGTAATACTGAAATTCAAAAGTTGATCAGGCCCTCTATTGAGAACACCATTAATAAATGTGGTGTTCATGATTTAAAAAAATAAATAAAAGGGTTTTGTCCATCTTCTTAAGATTACTTTTTTTTTTTTTTTTTTTTTGCTATTTGACTTACTTTATTTAAAAGATTAAAAAGAATGTAAGTGCAAGTAAGGATGCATTGCCACTATAAAAAATATATATATTTTAATGGTAAAAGACTACAGTATATAAAATGCTACAGTAAAAACCTATTAATGGTTAAAAGTTCCCCTACTATATATGGTGAAAAACTTTTTGTGAAGTGGAAAAGAATGTATAATATATGGTGAAACCCATAAATTGACATTGCCACAATTCCCTGAGTTACATTTCACTTTTCATGTTTTTTCATTGAAATCTAATCTCATTAGGGTTGCATGTTACATCTAATGTTGTTAAATGAATGTTTTAGTTGCATTACATTAGTGTTGTGTGTTACCATGATGTGTGAATGACACAGTGCATCTTCTTTATATATATATATATATATATATATTAAGATATATATATCAGTATTTTATATATTAGTATTTTCTTTCTCAGCTTGTGGAGAAGCTGCTTGTGATGAGTTTTGGTTCATAATTTCTCATCACCACTTGTTTTTGGTGGTTATCAGTGTATTACAAAGGTGCTAAACAGATTTCAGTACTTCAATAGGTTGGTATATTATTAACATTATACCAGTTTATAAAATATGTTTTTTAAATGTAAATTTAAATTAAATTTTCTACTAAAATGTTTCTACTGTATTTTTTATGGTAAAATTCTGGCAACCACAGCTGCCAGCTGTTTTACCATGTTACAGAATTTGTTTTACAGTGTAATATGCAGCAAACTGCACATAGCAACATACTGTAACAAATGGTTACAACTCATAAATCAGATTTTCCATATATCCACACACAATGTAAAATGTACTTTTTAAACGTAACAAATAGCACATTTTAGTTTATGGTACAACTGCCATCAAGGCAACACAGACCGAGCTCAGAAATGATTCTAAAAACAATATTTACGAAAAAGCGAAAAAATATAACATGCATATTTGTATCCTGTTTTTTTTTATGGTGCTTGTGACTGTGTTTCTTTTCTGACTGTGGTCAAATAAAATTGGACAGTTACACTTTACACAGTTACACATTGACTTCCTCTGTTTAGACATACTATCTTGACAATTTGTGAATATTTGGAAAAGTATTTTACAATTCAGCGAACTGACGTAGAATTGTATGAATTTGTATAATCTTATATGACTGACTTGGTTGACTGTGTTTTCATGACGTAATCTTTTCAGTTACACTATATTTTTAATAGTCCCCTTTAGACATTCTACTAAATGTAAGTAACTTTGCAACTACATGACAACTAACTCTCACTGGAGTGTTAGTAGACTGTTAGGTTTAGGTTTAGTAGAATAAACTGACATGTACTTGCAACATTACTTATAGTCAGTAGAAGGTCTATTGGGAAACCAACCATCAAAATAAAGTGTTAGCAGATATTAAGCAGACAGTCTCTAATGACTGGTAGTTGACATGTAGTTGCAAAGTTACTTATATTTAGTAGAATGTCTAAAGTGGACTATCAAATTAAAGTGTAACCTAATATACTTTAGAAACCAGTTCATGAATTTCCTGAAAGCTGATGACAACATTAAGTCAAGCTCTCATGTTCCTTCCTGCAACCGAGCATGACAGTGACATTGATCATGGGCCTCACCTGACTTCATGATTGTTTTTTTGTTTGTTTGTTTTTTTTAGCACAAGCAGCAGTATCATTGAAAAAGAAACCAAAACTTAAAAAGACTGGGGAATTTATGTATTTAGATTTTTTTTTTTTTTTTTTTTTTTTGTTGTGCCAAAATGGAAAAATGGAGATTGGGGAATATTTTTGTGGAAATCGTGATTTGTTTTTTCTATGATACTTTGATTTATAGAAACCATTTTTGTAATTCCGTTTTTTTTTTTTTTTTTTTTTTGGTGCATGACAAAGTCTTATTGTGTGTTTTACAAAAAGTCTCTGGGGAGAAAAAAGAAACATGTTTGTCAACATTTTATTCAAATAATACTTGCAATGTTTCTACACGCCTTGTCATCACCTGGAGGATACAGATTATACATCAGACTGTTATCAGCAACTTTTACTGCATACAGTTGTAATATTGTAAGATGTAATATGCAGCAAACTGCATTATAACAACATACTGTAAACATATGGTTACAGCTCATAAATCATATTTTTCCATATATCCATAAACTAAATTTAAATTTTACTTTTTTTAAACAGGAAAACAATAGCACATTTTTATGACACACCTGCCATCAAGGCAACACAATCCAAGCTCAGAAATTATTCTACAAACAATATTTACCACAAAGCCGGAAAATGTAACATGCATATTAAGTATCATGCATATTATACAGTTTTTTTTAAATAGTGCTTTTGCTTAAGTGTTTGTTCTGATAAAATCTACTAACACTTTTTTTTGATGGTTCCCTAACCGACATTCTACTGACTTTAAGCATCTTTGCAAGTACATGTCAACTTATTGTACTAACCCTAAACCTACAGTAACTGTAACACTAACCTAACAGTCTACTAATACTCTAATGAGAGTTGGTTGACATGTAGTTGCAAAGTTACTTATAGTTAGTACAATGTCTAAAGAGGACTATCAAAATAAAGTGTAACCAAATAGACTTTAGAAACCAGTTCATGAATTTCCTGAAAGCTGATGACACCAGTAAGTCAAGCCCTCAGTAGAGACTTCCATCAACACAACAGACTATTTAAAGAACACAATGTATAACATGAGGAAAAGGTAAGAAACATATAAGAATTACAGCAGTTTGATATTGAATTTCCCACACAAACTTGATTAAAATATTGAACCAGTTACACAGCATGCTGTATAAGTTCATTCATGGTGGGAAAATGTGTGACAATTTGATGACAGATGATCGGTTTCTCAAAAGTCTAATGGGCGGATCATCATGGTGGTGGCACGTAAAGAGTAGTTGGGGCCTTTGAAGTAGTGCCACTTGATGCCATCAAGTTTGCCTGAATTTTGTCCAGAGGTGTAGTAGATGCCGTTGAGGTTTGATGGGCCACAGGCATCAAACCACCAGCCTTCAGAAGAACAATGAATAAAGAGAGTCGTGTTAAGAGAGAAAGATAGGTCAGAAAAAGGTCATTATTGATCATTATCTGCTTTACTCCCAGATGCTAGCAGCACTTTTACAGTCAAAGGGAATGAAGTTTTGTTACATTAAAGGATAAACTTTGCCCTGCTCCACTACTATCGAGTTGCTTACCGCCTGTGAGCATGAGTGCACACTTGCAGATACAGTTGTCATTATCCATGTCTTTTGTGCTAAAGTCAGCCCCTTTTATCACCAAACTGCTCTGTCTGCCAGCTGTACCACTGTAGCTTTTCAGGAACAACCTAACACAGAAAGACAGGTAGATAATAAGAGAGTATAAAAGAAAGCAGTACTGCATCCTGTTTA
>NW_015625034.1:517422-526713 GCF_001515625.1 Sinocyclocheilus rhinocerous
TATATATATATATATATATATATATATATATATATTGTAACACTTAAGGTTCAAATAAGTTTCAGTTCATTAACATTAGTTCATGCATTATGAACAAGCAATGCTTGGTTAATGCTTGGCTGATGTTATATTTTCTACTCTGTAATTGTACTATAATTTTACTAATATAATTCAAGTTCATGATTTAACAACAAAAAATAGTATAATAGTATATTTATGAATTAACAATAAACTAGATTATTAAATGCTGTACATTGGTTCATTGCTAGTTGATAGATAATGCATGAATTGAACCTTATTATAAAGTGTTACCATTTGTTGCAAACATGCAGTGGATGGACATGTTTGACCATTTTTATGTAGCTTGCTTATTTTCAGCCTTTTACCACAAATAGCACCATTGTAGGAATGCATGTTAAGTTAAAAATCGTTTATGGGGTAAACTAAAATACTTAAGTGGAGCATAAAACAAGACTCAAAAACTGGTGCTCATGGTGTGAGCTGCTGAAAAATAATAATACACAAAGACAACTGACTGATACAGACAATTTTCAAGAGCATGTCTTTTGTTTAAGGGCTACAACTTTTAAAAATGCGTCTCAGTACGCATTTGTTTATGTTGTCTCTGACTGTTTTGACTGTGTATTGCGTAAAAGACAAAAGAGGCAAAGAAGAATCTATAACCCCACAGTTTAACCCTCTGGGCTCTGAGGGGGTTTTGGGGCCCTGGAGAAGTTTTGACATGCCCTGACATTTGTGGGTTTTTTTTCAGTATCTTAAAACATATTAATGTCTGAAATCAGATTATACTTAATCAGCACAAACTATTCTACAGTAATATGTGAGCAGCATGAATGTACATGTTTGTGTTTGTGTGTGAATGTGAGGAGAGAAAAATAATGGGGGTTTTGATTATTTGTATTTTATTTACAACACAGTATAATCAAAATATACACAGTGAAGGTCAAGGACACATGGTTGAACATACTGATCTAAACACTGAGACTTGAACAGTCACACACCTTTGTGAACATGCAATGAAATGACACATATTTCAAAATGTTTCACTTGATTTCATACATGTAGTCAGGAATTATAGTTTTGGAAAAGTCTAACTAGTAAAATGTATACAAGTTATGTCACAATAACACAATAATAACTAATGCAAGTGTTCTTAGGGGCCGTTTACACGACAATGTTTTCAGCCAAAAACTGGAAACTTTTTATGCGTTTTGACTGTTCGTTTACACGACAACGGCATTTTGGGGACTGAAAACGCATATTTTTAAAAACGGGTTTCAAAGTGGAAGTTTTTGAAAACGGCACCATTATCGTTTCCGTGTAAACACCCAAAACGGGAATCTTTGAAAACGGTGACGTCATGCGCATGCATAGTAGTACGTGTTAGGTATGTAGACGTGCAGTACGTGTTGATTTTAAAGGCAAGAGCGAACAAACATACACAACAATGGCGGAGTATATGGTACTGTTGTTGCTGCTCAAGAGTTTGCTAATGCTTCTTCAGCAAAGTGTGGATTTACTTCACCAATATTACAATATTACGTCACTTCCCTGCAGTTACTGTTTACTAACAAGGTGACAGCGCCAACTACTGGCCTGGCATACGTAATATAGCGTTTTTGGCCGTTTTCACGGATATGTGTAAACGCGAATCGTTTTGAAAAAGTTGTCGTGTATACGTGAAACTTTTTAAAAATGCAAGGGAAAAACTTTTCCGTTTTTGACTACACCGTTGTCGTGTAAACGTAGCCTTACTCATTAGAATGATATTCTCCATGGGATCAAGCCGTGCATCGCATCGTGTTCTTCTTCTAAGGTAGATTCTGTCTCATTTCTCCCAGTGCATTTTCTTCCAAAAACGAACAGTATCCGAGATTAACTTGAATCTTCATGTTTGTTTATGGAGGTGATGTGGGTGTTTACATGTCCATGTGTCTCACGTGGATGACTGTAATATCAAAAACGGAGCTGCTCGTGGGCATGATTACATTACAGATAATGAGCTCAGACGGGAAAAACTGTACCTCACGTTGGTTTCATATGAATTACTTTTTTAGAGAGTATTAGTTTCCGATGTGACTTCATTTAAAGGTAGCCATTTCAAGCTTTCTATACATATATTTATCATGTCTGTGCGGCAAGTATTCGCTGAGATTCAGGTTGTTTTATTTAGAAAGCTTACAGAGACTGAGATGGCAGAGAGCGCACCCTGTTTTGTTTTCTTTATTTTACAAAATCACATTTTTTTCTCGTTATTATGACTATACACAAGTAAAAGTAGACCCTTTACAGTTTCAAACAATACCTTATTCTTATCTGTATGATCAAAAATGACAGATTATTTTTAGTTCTTTTCGTGGTCATCAAGAAAAACATGACAGACCGCACCGCTGCGGCGTTCGACCCCAGAGGGTTAAGAGCATACTGAAAGCACTATAGTATAGCATGCTCTCTAAAACTATCACTAACTGTAAAATCTGCATTATTGACACACCTAGGTGCAATTTGGGTATTTTGCTGAATTGCTTCCTGTGAAACAACTGGGTGTCATGAAACAAACATATTTTCATAAAGAATAATAGCACTGAAGCCAAATTGAATGTGTTTGTTTTGTTGTCTCCGTATGTATGGTAACCGAGGGTATGAAGAGTTTAGTCAAGCAGCACAGAAAAGCAGTGCAATGTTTTAAAGGTTTTTACAACAAATATGTCATCAAACAATGCTGGGTTGAAAGAGCAATGAGTTTAAATTTTAGTAAATTTACCCAACTCTCTACCTGTAGTTTTGTTTCTCACTACCAAGGTAAAACTTGTCATATTGGGAGAAGGCCAGTTTGCCATTCCAGTCCGTCAGCTCCAGTCTAAGAGTGCACTGCCTCTGATTGGTCAATTTGTACACCAGCTCATTTCCCAGCCAGTGTTCTTCAGTCAGACTCCCAAAGCCCTGAAATACAGAAACACACACATTTGTGTTACACTTTATATTAAGTAAACAATTCCTTTGTTCCAAATGGATTTACCATGTAATTACTCTGATGTTACACAGCAGGGGCCAGTAAGTTAGGCTTTACATATAAATTGTGGTTGGTGTCCAGAATGTTACACTTTATATTAAGTGGACAGTTCCTGAGGAGTTACCATGTAAGTACACTGGTATTACAGTGGTGCATCAACTTGAGATCCAACTCCTCCCACTTTACATATCCCTAAACCTACCCATTTCCACCCCCTGGATCCCATTTCCACCCCTAAACCTACCCATCTCCACCCCCTGGATCAAATTGTTCCAATTACTCTTATTCATATTGTTGTTACAAAATGTAGTTATATATGTCCTGTTACACATTTGTACTTACACAAACCATTCGGAGGGTTGTTACATGTGTGAAGTTACAGAAATATTACAGCTGTAGATACTATGTACCAATGTGTACTTACACTGTGGTTGTATATTACGTACACATCTAGTTACTATGTAAGTACACAGGTATTAGGGCCACTTAATATAAAGTGGGACCTGTCTAAAGTGGATTATCATAATAAAGTGTTACCACATTTTCCTAAATCTAATGCACACAAAATCCTGAATTTTTACATTTTCATTAGGAAACTATTTGTTACATTGCCTAGTTCAACCTTCAACCAAGTGCCTAGTGTGAGAATTTAAAACAATAATTTACTTGAAAATTTAACCAGAAAACTAGGGACAATCGAAATCATATTTAGAAGACCAGGCAAGGTTTACAACAGATATGTTATTAAAAGCTACTAGTCCAAACATTGCAGGCGAGTACAATGCTACCTGTCCAACAATATCCATTGTATTAATTTGTTCACTCATTTTAATTTAGTTCAACTGTGGACAAGATTTAACTAAAATGAGGGGAGAAATTAATAAAAATCTTCTATTTCACTACTCAGCAAACTGATGGTGAATTGGTGTTTGACAAAAGCCTCCATAACTTTTTTTATAAAGACTTAATAGGATTTGTTTTGGGACAGCTGCACTGTATCGTGGAGATATTACCCATAACAAGATCAGAATAGTGAGAACTGGCTTGTCCATACTACAGGCAAATCATGTCCTCTAGATGAACCAAATCAAGATGGCAGTTGCTATGTGCCTCTTTCCGTGTGCCAGGCCAGTCACTTCTGGGAGTTATGCCAGGCCTCGATCAGCACTACTAAGTACAAACCAAACCAGTGAGATGTCCTTTCAATATCCTTTGTACATGCTGAACTGCACTGCTGGATTGCTTTGTTCAAAAATGACATTCCCTAATATTTTTAACAAAATCTTAATCGTAATTTCAGTCAGGACCACTCTGTTTGAGTAAAGGTGTATTCACACCAGGAAAGTCCGCTAGTTCACTTGCTTTGGTCCGGACCAAATACAATGTTGATTTTTTGTTTGTTTGGTGCGGTTCACTTTCACACTGCCCTTTTTGTAAGTGAACCAGAAACTGTAAACAAAACCACACGTGTGCTTAAGGTCATCCATTCATTGGTTCATCCATTCAACGTAGCAGAGTTCGTTTGGAAGCGGACCGAGACCACCTCGTCAGCTGGGTCTCGGTACAGTTATTTGGTGCACACCCGAGTGCGACTGCTGTTTTCACACCTGCCCAAAAGATCCGCACCAAGGGGGGAAACGAACTTGAGTTTGATTCAATCGAACCAAACAAGACAGATGTGAATACACCCTAAGATTATTGTAGAGGTCCTGAACTTTATATTTGGCGACAGGCTTCGCTTTGAAGGGTTTAGATTCTGAGCTATCCACAGGCAAACCTCACTGAGACAACTTTAGCAATGAACTGGATAGATGATATATCTCTGTGGGTAAGCAGTTAGTGATCATGTATTTGCATAAGGAGCAGTTGGGGATGGAGGAGGGTAAGCGCATGTCTGTGCGACAGAATATGGCAAGTGTGAGTACGGATGAGCTTATATATCTTATTAATTGTAGTGGGAGGAGTTACGATCAGCTGAGCGTCAGCTGATGCTGCAGGCACACCATGGTCTGCCTGAAATACGCTTGAGCTCCATTCGTCGCTCAAACTAGATTTCAGTCAGAAGATTAATAAACCTAGCTGGGGTCCAATGACATTTATTATCTTATTTGTTTCACTCCATAAGACTTACCATCTTATACTCCTTCCAGGTTCTGTGGAAGTCTAACGTTCCATCTTTCCTCAACTGTATGACGGTCCAGCCCCCACCAGCACTTTCCATGTTGCAATAAACCTAGTAGGAGGAGATACAACAGGATAAGACAAAGGCTTATGGCATTTATGCTCCTTAAATTCAAGGGTTTTATTCATAATTTAGAACAGTTCTTAAAAAGCTGAGCATATAGTGTTGGTTTTAAGGACAATTGTACTTGAGTGGAAAATTATCGTTTGTGCACTTACAATGCAAGCAAAAAAAAAAAAAAGCTACTCTTATGAATTCTGATGATTTACTTTATCAGGAAGTACATTTAAAGTTGTTGAATTACTGCAAGTTGAAATTACTGCTGCAACGTTCTGGAGTGCAGCATTAACCCAGCTGTTACTCTGAGAGTTCAGCCAAGATTATTTCCAGCTCTTGCTTTTCCCGAGGTAGCCAATATACTGTTGGCTGATTACTCCAGAAAAAGCGAACATAACATTTCGGGGTTTTGTGTATTGTTATGACGTTATTCAGTATGTTGCCCATGCTTTATTCTAAATCTATGCTATACATGTTGAAAATAATATTAAACTCAAGAGTCACTGATGTGCCTGTATATTAATTCTCTTCAATAATCAGCAGGTCATACCAAAACATATGTATGTGATCATATAAATTCGCCAATTTTCATTGCCATCATAGTATAGTACAGTAGTTAGATTCTGAAGTAAAAGTCAACAACAAAATGCTTTTTTTATAGTTGTCTCATCACATTACGGAAGGAGGAAGTATTTTAAAACTAAAAAATTACCCACTTCACTTCAGAAGGAAAGAAATGTTATGCATGGGGAAACATCCACTGCCTGACTCCTGTAGCTGTGTTATCAGATCCCATTTAGACTGACCTTATGCATGTCTTGCATGCTAATGTAGATAGTGTAAATTCCACTCCTGTTAAATCCAGCCCGGAAGAGTTCCGCACAGTCTCTGTATTTTCTCTGCTCATCCATTTGTTTGAAAACTTTTGGACTCACTGCTTCAAACAAGCATGGATATAAAAAGTAAAGACTGCATTCAGTGTTTGCTTATACTGGAAGAAAAAGCAAAATGGTTTGTAAGCTATTGTGAGTAATTCTAACCCCAAATACTTGTTGTTACAGCTTTGTGGATATAAAAATGAGACATTTGCTCCAATCACATTGTTTGGGCTACCAACTGAATTCTAAAAAGCTTAAGTGAATGAATCCATCTCTATAACATGACTTGCTCTAAGTGCTCAGCCTCATATACTGTATCAGTATATGGAGGTTGAAGTGGGACGTGGGAGGCTCTGTGACAAATTTTTTTTTTTTTTTTTTATGCATTTAGCGAACGCTTTTATCCAAAGCGACTTACAGTGCATTCAGGCTATACATTTTTTTATCAGTATGTGTGTTCCCTGGGAATTGAACCCACGACCTTTGCGCTGCTAACGCAATGCTCTACTACTGAGCCACAGGAACATTTCACACAATGTTTCAGATCCAAGTAAAACTTGGCAGCAAAATGGGATATTTATGGTCTGAATGATGTAAAGCAGAGAGATTTTAAGAAATTAATCATGGGACTTGATAAAACTGTCAGTGCAGGGCAATGCAATGTTCCCTCATAAATAAGGGAATTAATTAATACATTGTGGGAACAAATTCTAAATTGATTATCCATGACATCTTGTATTTTTTCCCTGTCATGTGCATATATAACTCTATCTACAATTTGTTTACCTTTGTTCTTGGGGCACATTTTAAGCAGATTATTGATGGTACTATGCAGTTGTAGTTGCTCACGGTAGAGAGAGCTGTTGTTGGTGATGACCTGCTCTAGATTAAGTTCCAGGCTCTGTATTGAAGAGCTCTGGGATACCAGGAGTCTCTGGAGCTTTGTCCGCTCACTCTTTATCCAACCCAGTTCTGCATGATGGCGTGCCTCCATGTTACGCATACGCTGCTCTAGGGCGCTGAACACAGACATGAATTGGACACGAATTACCAGAAAACAACAAGAACAAAAAAAAAGTGTAAGTGAAAGATGTGTTAAGAAAAGTGCCAAAAAAGTGTCATTGAAAGACACTCTACTCTGTTTTGTCCCGAAGTTGGTTGATCTCACTGGTTTGCCGGAGCAGTTTGTTCTCAAGTTTGATGGAGGACAAGGAGTTTTCCAGTGACTGAATCTCTAGTCTTGAAGTCTGATTCAAAACCTGTTATATAATGACATATTAGTTGTGTTATTGTCATATTATCATACTTTTCAGCTTCATAAGTCTCTGTAGCCATCAACACACTGCAAAAGGGTGTTTCTTATTAAGTAAATTCATGATTTTCCAAGAATACTTGGCCAATATTAGCATGCTATGATGAATGCCTTTGGACATTTTTGATATGAATTCACACCTGTGTCTCCATGTCTGTTAGTCTTCTGATGTGTTGGGTGGACAGGGAATGCAGTTTGGTGCCAAGATCCAGCATGGCTGTCATTTCGCTATGTAAAGCATTATTCCGCAGGTGTGTTGTGTCTTCTGTCAGACTCTCTTTTACAAAGACCTCAATCTGTATGCAAACACACAGGCAGAGAGAAAGAGTGACTGGGAGCATAACATTATTCATTATGGTCTTTATACATAGTCACATACTGTACATTATTTTGAAATACTTGCAGCTGTACTTTTTAGGGCATTGTGCAGGATTGAATCAGTCTGGTCTTGAGCAGCTACATACACCCTGAATGAGACAATATTTATTATATTTTATTGTACATTTTCTCATATTAAAGTGTGGGAACCAAAGAGAGAAAAACAATGAGGAATCTTAATCGTAATTCCTCAAACACCCAAAGTATCATTAGTAATGTCTTTTTGTGAAATGCTTTTAAATATGAGGACCACTACTTTATTTTTGAGATGAAATGGGTATAAAAACTCAATTGAACGAGGAATATTTTCCTATAAACTCCAGTTAAAATAACAAAACAGCTGCGAGACAAAGTCTGTTTGTAATCCCATGTTGGTGATAAAATATAGACGTGTTTGTTAGCTCTGGCAATCTCATGCATGAAAATTAAGCTTCAGTTGTGCTTTTGTAGAGAGTTCCTCAACATTATGGACTGGGTTCAGCTGGATCAATTCTGTATACAGGCATTAGTCCACTTTTAAATGTCTTGGCATTTCAATTAATCCTAAAGGTGTCCGCATCACTATTGAAGCCCATCTAGTGATACTTCCAGGGCTTAGTCACAGGAACTCTCAATAATTCCCTGTATTTGTAACACTTTTTTAATTAGAAAAATACAGAAACTTATTTGAAATTAATATTCAATCTTAAAATAATCATTCAATCAGTCAGTAGGAAAATGGATAATATCCTGGCAGAAAATTACCAGTACATTTTCAGTTAAGTTTACAGTCATTTCCTTCAAAATGGGGGTAAAACACCTGTAAAAATCAATATGTGACCCTGGGTCACAAAACCAGTCATAAGTAGCACAGGTATATTTGTAGCAATAGCCAACAATACATTGTATGGGTCAAAATTTTAAAAATTTCTTTTATGCCAAAAATCATTAGGATATTAAGTAAAGACCATGTTCCATGAAGATATTTTGTAAATTTCCAACTGTGAATATATCTGTGGCGAGGGGGGCGTGGTTCAGCGAGGTCTGCACCGGGAGAGAGAGGCAGGAGACGAGCAGTGTGTAAGTAGGTCAAGCGCAAATGATAATCACCTGTGTCTCGTTTCAGTAATTGGTGTGGAGAGACCAGATAAAAGGGGCCACCTGGAGCATGGAAGGCAGAGAGAGACTGACTGGGAACGCGGGCCGGTGGGTGGGCCGAGGAGGACTGGCCAGTGCGGCTCATTCTCCTGCTGTCGGGGAAAGCACAGGTCGCCGCACAACAGCTGCCAGTCCAGAACCTCCTGGTCTACAAGGACCTCAAGCGCGCCATCCTCCAGCGGGTTGGCCGGAGTCCCGAGCAGCATCGCCAGCGCTTCCGGTCGCTGGATCTCGGAGAGGGGAGCCGACCCTTCGTGATGGCGCAACAGCTCCGGGACGCCTGCCGCAGATGGCTGATGGCCGAGACAAGCGA
>NW_015625034.1:527550-532603 GCF_001515625.1 Sinocyclocheilus rhinocerous
TAGTGCGCTCAGACAGGGGCGGACCACATCAGGGTTACCATCTCAACCTCCTTAAAAAATGGAGCGAGGCGGAGTCAGTGATGTTGGTGATGGCGGTGAGCGGAGAGGAAGATCTCGGGCCAGAAGTGAACACCAAAAGCCAATCTCTTGCTCTGGCCCCGGGAGGAGATCACCTCTCGCCCTCCCAACTCACTGACGTGGCCAAGGTGCAAGCAGAGTTTGCAGATGTGTTCTCGCCCCTGCCTGGTCGCACAGACCTCATCCAGCACCACATTGAGACGGAGCAGGGCGTGGTGGTGCGCAGCCGGCCGTATCGGCTGCCTGAACACAAAAAAAAAGTAGTTCAGACTGAATTAGAGGCCATGCTAGATATGGGAGTAATAGAGGAATCCAACAGTGATTGGGCGAGCCCGATAGTTTTAGTGCCTAAAACGGACGGCTCGGTCCGGTTCTGTGTGGATTATCGCAAGGTGAATGCTGTGTCGAAGTTCGACGCGTATCCAATGCCGCGGGTTGACGAATTGCTTGATCGGCTGGGTGCTGCTCGATTTTACTCGACACTGGATTTAACGAAGGGATATTGGCAGATCCCCTTATCACCAATATCCAAAGAAAAGACGGCTTTCACCACGCCGTTTGGATTACACCAATTTGTAACGCTTCCTTTCGGGTTGTTCGGGGCGCCGGCCACCTTTCAGCAGCTCATGGACCGGATCCTCCGGCCACATGCTGCGTATGTCGCTGCCTATTTGGATGACATTATCATCTATAGCAACGACTGGCAGCGGCATATGCAGCATCTGCGGGCGGTCCTGAGATCGCTGAGAGAGGCTGGGCTAACGGCCAACCCGAAAAAGTGTGCGGTTGGGCGTGTGGAGGTACGGTATCTGGGCTTCCACTTGGGTCACAGGCAGGTGTGTCCCCAAATTGATAAGACGGAAGCAGTTGCGACCTGTCCGAGACCCAAGACCAAAAAGGAGGTGAGGAGCTGTACCTAAGTATTCGGACCTCACCAGCCCGCTGACTGACCTCACTAAAAAGGAAGCCCCAGACCCGGTCCAGTGGACGGAGCAGTGCCAGCAGGCTTTCACCCCCGTAAAGGCTGCTCTGTGTGGCGGGGCTGTGTCGAAGTTCGACGCGTATCCAATGCCGCGGGTTGACGAATTGCTTGATCGGCTGGGCGCTGCTCGATTTTACTCGACACTGGATTTAACGAAGGGATATTGGCAGATCCCCTTATCACCAATATCCAAAGAAAAGACGGCTTTCACCACGCCGTTTGGATTACACCAATTTGTAACGCTTCCTTTCGGGTTGTTCGGGGCCCCGGCCACCTTTCAGCGACTCATGGACCGGATCCTCCGACCGCATGCTGCGTATGCCGCGGCCTATTTGGATGACATTATCATCTACAGCAATGACTGGCCGCGGCACATGCAGCATCTGCGGGCGGTCCTGCGGTCGCTGAGGGAGGCCGGGCTGACGGCCAACCCGAAAAAGTGTGCGGTTGGGCGGGTGGAGGTAAGGTATCTGGGCTTCCACTTGGGCCACGGACAGGTGCGTCCCCAAATTGATAAGACGGCAGCAGTTGCGACCTGTCCGAGACCCAAGACCAAAAAGGAGGTGAGGAGCTGTACCTAAGTATTCGGACCTCACCAGCCCGCTGACTGACCTCACTAAAAAGGAAGTGCCAGACCCGGTCCAGTGGACGGAGCTGTGTCAGCAGGCTTTCACCCAGGTAAAGGCTGCTCTGTGTGGGGGGCCGCTCTTACACTCTCCTGACTTTTCTCTCCCTTTCTTGTTGCAGACGGATGCATCGGACAGGGGGCTGGGGGCCGTCCTGGCCCAGGAGATGGAGGGTGAGGAACGGCCGGTGCTGTACATCAGTCGGAAGCTCTCAAAGAGGGAGACGATGTACAGCACCATTGAGAAGGAATGTCTGGCGATCAGATGGGCCGTCCTCACCCTACGCTATTTATCTCCTGGGACGGGAGTTCACCCTCTGTTCGGACCACGCGCCCCTGTAGTGGCTCCACAGCATGAAGGATACCAACGCGCGGATCACCCGTTGGTATCTAGCATTGCAACCCTTCAAGTTCAAGGTGATCCACAGGCCGGGGGTACAGATGGTAGTAGCGGACTTCCTCTCCCGGAATGGGGGGGAGGCTGCAGGCCGGAGGGCTCCCCGGCCTACAAAGCATATATAGAGCTATATTCTGAGTTATTGACGGAGAATTTGAATGCGCAGTGAGCGCCTTGTTCTGTTGTGTATATATTGAGAGACTTAAATAAAAACTTGCGTCCCAGTCCGCCGACCCTGTCTTCTTCCTTCCTCCCTCTTGAACCGTATCACAATATCAAAACTTAATTTTTGACTAGTAATATGCATTGCTAACAACTTCATTTGGACAACTTTAAAGGTGATTTTCTCAATATTTTTTGCACCCTCAGATTCCAGATTTTCAAATAGTTGTATCTCGGCCAAATATTGTCCTATCCTAAAATGAACCTTGCTTTGTGTACATGAACACTGTCATATTGGGACAGAAAGGCTACACTCCAATCTACTAAAAATGTCTTGTAAATTTCACTGCTGTTTGCTTGATTTTGTGCACCTGCCAGTAATGGTTGTAGCAGAAACAAATACCACTATATAATCTTTTATCCAAGCAAAGCACCAGTTATAAATTTAACATATCAACAAATGTAATGATATTATGACACTTCTGCTTACTCTACAGTATCACAACAAAGATAATTTGAACACATCCCACAGAGTACCGCTTCAGGACTGGCACATTCTCTGGGTTGCTTATCAGCACTTTGTACAGTGTTTACAGGAAGAGATATTTTCAGCTGCTCTCAGTGAGATGGAGTCCAAGATGTATAAATACTCGCTGCATTGAAGTGATAGCTGTATGTCCTCTGGGCCTGGAGTGTATAACACTCAGATGAAGTGTTGTAACAGGATGTGTTTATCTAGTGTCCTGCATCCTAGTAAGACTGTGCTAGCTGGACCAAACAGTCACAGGCAGGGATTAAACAAGTCACAATCTTCTTTCAGAGCATATCAGTGGTAAGAGAACAGGCTGTGATTTACAGACGGTGTAGACAAAAAGACTTTTCAATAGGTCAAGATAATACAGACTCAGAAGCATTAGTGTATTATCTGAGGTAAATTATCTTAAATCATGTTTAGGGATGGTGATGGTGATGGAAATGACATTTTTAACATATAGAACAATATAACAATAAAATGGCCAACTTTTTTGTCTTACTAAGGCTAATTTCATATCTAACATTTAATGTGTCCTAAATATGCACAATTAAATACAATTTTACTATTAATTTGAAAATAGTTTGATTCTGAATGAAGCTCAATACAAAAAGTTTCTGCTCACAAGTAATATTTAAGTCTTATATTTCATCTTAAGCATGCTGCTCAGTGATGCTGTTGTCTCCTTAGACAACAGCATAAAAAAAGCACTACCTGTTTTGGGTGTTTTTTTATGTTAAATGGAGAAAACTTGGTTTGGTAGAAATGACATCATGACTTTTTTGGTTTGTTTGTTCGATTGTTTAATTTTTTACATTTTTGATTGTATTATTGTTTCTATTCTTGTAACACAATATACAGTATATTAAAATGGTTTAGATTATTAAACATAATTAATAGTTTTATTAAGAATTTTTATAGACTAAGATTAAAAGTCTGAATAGTTAAAACACTAAAATATATAAATAAAGGTCATTTGAAAAGTATTTAAAATAAATAATTCAAATGGTGTACAAATCAGTTTTAAAAAAACGCAGTGAAGTACATTGATCGAAGAGTCTTAAGAGATTCATATAATGGAACATCAAGTGGATTTGTTTCTGACCAAAATACATGCACATGTTGGCATACAATGGAAGTATTAAAGTTTATTTCCTTTTTTTCCATTAATCACCAGTCATTAGTCTGGAGGGACATATTTCCATATTTGTTATAAAACTGGATATTTGCTGCAGTGTTTCAATCTTCAGTCCTCTGATTTCACGTAGAACATTGTCCCTAAGGGAAAGAGCCATGTCAGTTTGAAATCAAGAGGGAATACAGCACTCCAGTTGTGCATATGACAATGGAAAGCACATTCTCATTGGTCAACAGATGCCCTACAACCAGGGGAGCTGTAGGGGGGGGGAGGTTAGGACGATTCTAAGGGCCCGACGTTGGAGGGGGGCCCACCAAGGGGGGGACGTGATTTCTACCAAGGGGAACGCGAAACGCGATTTCTACGAGGGGGACCCCCGCAACCCTCACCCAAACCCCCCGAAGGCGATTTCTACCAAGGGGTACCCCCGCACAACACACTAGAGCCCTGCACGGGCCTCAAATTTAGGCCCTAGCCCGGCCCTAACTGGCCCGAGACGCTGAGGCCCTTGCCCGGCCCGTATTCTGTTCGACAGCTTATCAGAATTACCGGCCCGAGCCCGTCTTTTTTTCCCCTTCTCCCAAAACAGCTCATACTACTGTTTCAGCTATTAAAATAGTTAAGTATTGTATATTTAATGGCAAAGTGATTGCATTTCATTTCGTTTTTTTTTATTAAGTTAATTTAGAAAACGTTTGGAGCTTTTTTTGTTTGTTAAATATAAGTTTTTGTTTTTTAAAGTAAGGACCAAGCGGCCAGTGGCAGACAGTGAGCCTATATTTGATCAATTGAGCCTTCTCAAATCATCACAACTTACCTAAAATAAAATCTAGCCTATAGATATAAAACAGTTCAAGCATATAACACTGTTTTAAACGTTAAACCTAGATAAATGTGTGCTATAACCAATAGTTTGCGCAGAGAGTGGAAGCTGAAGCGCGCTTTGCAGGACATGGAGGCGCCAACAAAAATGAACCGAAACTCAGCGAATACATGCCTCACAGACATGATAAATATATCTATAGAAAGCTTTAAATTACTACTTAACGAAATAAAACAAATCAAAAAGGCTTTCATTATAATCAGTCATAATTCATAAAGATGCACTTCTCTCTAAAGGCGCGTCTGAGGAGATGGCG
>NW_015625034.1:534375-547611 GCF_001515625.1 Sinocyclocheilus rhinocerous
AGCGGCGCCCCTGCCTACAACCAAATGAAAACATAGTATTATTTGTACTAAATGTACATCGTAAGTATTTGATAATTACTTCTATTGTCTTTGAAATATTCTTAAATTGAACTGTCAAATGTACAGATCAGCTTTTATGGTCAATTAAAATATACTATAATGTCATTCTCTTGGAACTTTTATGTTAATGAAGTTGTAATTTAGTACATTTAAATATATTAACTTTAAATGTTATATCAAATAACACATAGCATTTAATCAAGAACTTTACATGTGCTTTACAGTAATATGTTAGCCAACAAGTGTAGGCTACTTGTTGTACAAAAAGATTATTAAAACATAGTGTTTTAAAAGGGATTTTTAAGTACAGCTTTTATTTTGACATTATTACAAACTGCACTTTTTAACGCATTCTTTTTAAATACACTTAAGTGGCCTTAATTTCATTTCCTTTCTTTCTTTCTTTTTATTTATTTTTAATTTTTTTTGATAGACACTGCAGGTGGATAATCAATACAATTAAGCACACTTTTTTTTCACAAGCCCTCTAGTATGCATGTAGGTATCCTTACTGTCACTACAATGCCACAAGCACACCTCTCAACCCTTGACCTGGTCACTGTGTGAAGAACAAATAGTTTAGTGTCAGTTCTTTGTGCAGTCTGGAGGAAATTCTCTTGCGATACAAATTAAGCAATGCTGAAGTCCTTGGCTGGGACCCTGCTGGGAATATAGAGTGCATCACTTTAGACTAGATATAGTTTGTATGGTAATAATGATATTTAACAATCAGTAAAATGATATAAAATGCAAAATGTTGATAACCAAACACCAGGGCAAAGTTAAAATAAGATGTCAAACCTGCTTCCTAATCTACAATAGAATAAACAGAACATCTTTCAAATCTGTACATGACCTATTGGTAAAACTTTACTTGAAGCCTTTATGTATAATTCATTATAAAGGTATTCATAATGTACATTGTAATGCATTATATCTTGTCATAAATAATTGTAACCGAAGTTAAAATGCATTATAAATATTTGAAGGTTTGTTTGTTGTGTGATTTAATGCATTTCTGAAGGTGTAAAAATGATAGCTGAGTAGAATTATATCTATGGTTACAATTATTTATGAGATTATACAGTGCATTACAAGGCATAATTATGCATTAAAACTATTTTTATAATGCATTAGATATTAAGGCTTTAAGTGAAGTGTTACATACATACATACATACAAACATACATTATAACCTGAAATAATGTCAATAAAATGAATTTCGAAAATCAATTTTTGTCAGTTTACAAATTTTCACTGTAAATTATAAGAATTGTTCTTTTTTACTTCTATAACTGTACTTTACTATATAATTACATGGAATGTCCCATTAGATCTCTTACAGTTTTAGGGGAACTTACTGTTAACCAATTCGCAAGTTTTTACCTGAAAAGCGTTTTTTGCCTTTTTTTAAACCATTAAAATTATGATGATTTTGGTTAGGAATTATCATGAGAGTGTGTTGTACTAGACTGTAACATGAAGAGCAGGAAATGAGGCTGATCAAATCCTTGACTGTCAAGCTGTTCCCCAACGTAATACCTGACATTGAGAGACTGAACAGACACAGAAATTGTGGATCCAGAACTGAGCCTGAAGTGTTTCATTCTAATTTATCTGTGCTCTGTGATTAAAACCCACTTTACAAAAAAAAAAAAAAAAAAAAAAATTCAGTGATACGCTACAAAGATAAATACATTCTGCAACATTACACAATTTATTTGTACATTAAATGTGCCTAAATTAGATGTCTAGTCAAATAGGGGTCTATACAGCCATGCAAACCATTTTTTCTTAGTGGGAAGAATAATATGAAGAAACTTGTTGCACTATAAAGAATCCATTTTGTACAATAAAAATATTCCATTGATGCTAAAGGATCTTCACTGAACAACAGATGCCAGTAAATAACCTTTATTTTTAAGTGTGTGTGATCCATTCACTCTCCATCAGCAGTGCTTTGGTCAACAGTAGCACATTAAATGACATGTTGACTTACCGTTTGGAGCCATTGGGTGTAATTTTCCATGGCAAGCTCCAGGTGTTGGATCCGCTGGGTTAAGCAGCTTTGCTTCCCCTGTGGAGATTCTTTCTGGACACTGTTACCTTCATAATTACCATCATGTTCTTCTGGCCAGCTACCAGTCCTGCTCTCCTCAGGTTCTGGCAGAATGAAGATGTAGCTACATTCTCCATGCTGAACAGAGTTTAAATGCTGACTGCTGCCACCAGAAACATCCACAAGAAATTTATCCACAGGTGAATCTTCAATGCTTGATGTCCTCACCAGCAATAACATCAAATGCAGAAGAATATCGATCTTCATCTTTATGGCAAAACAGGTACAGCCTGCCAAATCTTCTTGCACATATTAAATGAGTGATGATCTCTAAATAAACATATTTAGGAGATGTGTCAGTCCATCTCAACATACAAAGAAGCCATTTTTCCAGAAACTACATATGATTGCTCTTCTCAAACTGAAGTGTTTACCATTGAGACGCCAGTCCTCTGTCCTGCTTCAGTACCATAGAACAGGCATGTACTGTACGTGTGTGAGAGAGTGAACAGTGGGTTTGTTCAGAAAAGACGGTTCTATCAACAGATGGCTGGTCAGTGTGTGTGTGTGTGTGTGTGTGTGTGTGTGTTTTAAAGAGGTCTGAGTGTTGTAAGAGTAAACTGCAGACAGATTGTGTGACTGTGCAAGAATGTGAGTGAGAGAGAGTGTGTGTGTGTGTGTGTGTGTGTGTGTGTTTGTGACAAATGAGGACATAAATTTGTATAATGACAAGGGTATGACATAGGTATTACAAGGAGAAGGTGACTTTTCAGGACATTACCCCATGTCCCCACTTTTCAAAACGCATATAAATCACACAGAATGGAGTGTATTGAAAATCTGAAATAGCACAAAGTTTCCTGTGAGGGGTAGGTTTAGGGGTAGGGTTGGTGTAGGGCAATAGAATATACGGTCTGTACAGTATAAAAACCATTACGCCTATGGGATGTCCCCACTTTTCACAAAAACAAACCTGTGTGTGTGTGTGTGTGTGCAGGTTTTTCTACACTGGTGGGGACTTAACCCTGGTTACACACCAACTCATGGGGACTTGTGTCACTCTGGGGACCTAAATTGAGGTCCCCATGGGTACAGAAGCTTATAAATCATACAGAATGATTTTCTGAGATTGTAAAAATGCAGAAAGTTTTCTGTGAGGGGTAGGTTTAGGAGAAGGGTGTGTGTGTGTGTGTGTGTGTGTGTTCGCTTTTATAGCAGAAATAGACATGTAAGGCAAGTGCAAAACATTTACCTCTATAGAGCAAAGATGATACTAATGATTAATGGTGTGGCGGGATATAAACCACTTTACTGTACTTTAACTTTAAATATATATATATCACATATGCATACATACATTGCTATTTGCACTTCTGGTTATGGTAACTGCATTTCATTGGCTCTGTACTTGTAATGTGCATGGCCTAGTAAAATATTCAATTGCATTCTTAAACATTATTATTATAAATGATTAAACATTAAATATTGTAATATAAACAGATATTTTTGTGCTGTTTTAATGTCAGTAAGAGGCAAGGGTTTTATATTTCTATAATTCTTTCAATAATCACTCTCATAACCTGAAAGCTATCCTGCATAAAACCATTTTTTGAAAAAAATAAATAAATAAATTGCTCAACAGGGATGTTTTAGTAATTAGTTAACTTTTAATGTAATGTGCGTCATTGGTGACATGCCCAGTGTAATTAATCAACTATTTTAGGACTTGAAGAATTATTTCAATTACATGTCTCCTGTTCTTTGACCTATGAAGCCAAATAAATGTTTGGAAAACAATCAAACAATCAAAGCTGAAATTTTGTGTCAAGTGTGACGAGCCATACGTTTGGCTTCGTATCCAAACTGACTCAGTATAACAAAAACAAGGTTTCACAATCGGCCATAATTCCATCAGGATTCTGGTGTGTTGCTGTGAGAACGTGACAGCAGGATATAATACTTCACGTATCATCATCTTATATAAAGTGACTAGAGACTCGCACTTCTAAAGGAGCTACTGAGCTATTTTCCTGCTTTCTGTTCATTCAATCCCCTGAATTCTCAGGGTCAGATGGAGTTTTCTGGGTTAGCTGTCAAAGTAGCTTAATGCGGAGCGATACGCTTCTTCAACCATTTGGCTTTCTAATTCTTCTGATGGTCACAGAGGACAGTCTGTTGTCTGCACTTCATCCTGTCTTAGAGGCCATATTACAGGCCTACATCTTTTATCTGTGCACTAATAACTTTCACAACTCTAGTTTCCTGGATAAAATGGAAAGTTAAGGGCTATAAACTAAATATATTTCAACAGATGTTTTCTTTGGTAACCCTGCATATGTTTACTCATAGGAAATGTGTCTATACTTTCTGCATTAAGATAGAGTATAACAACAAGCATCCAAATGTACAGTACATGTTTTATTAACATGCCACTTGTTATCTGAAATATGGTCACTCTGTCTTCAGTTTGTATGTGAACAAGAAACTCAGGTTTCGTCTCATACACAAGAATTTGTCAAACTCAGTTGACAGATGTAATCAAATCTACAGATAATCTCTAACCACATCTAACACAGTCCTTGTATAAATTTACAAAGTCTGAAAGTGTGTGACAGGTAGATTTCTTCTCTAAGATTAGATATGAGAATAGCACTGTGCTGCAGTGATGACATATTTTTGCACCCTGGTTCCCTCGACAAAACACCAATAAAAGTGTATGATTCTTATACGTTTTGTTCATCATCATGAACTTCTCTAAATTTTATGAATTTTGAATCCTAAATACAATAGCCAAATGTAGGTTATAAACCACGATCGCATGACTTCCAACAACTCTCTTAGTATTTATTTAAAAGGCATCACCGACAACCTCTGTAGACCTGTTTAGCCACTTGTTAACAGCCACCATTTTTCAGTGTAACTAAAAACTTCAGGACGATGGAATTGGAAGCAGGGTTGCCAGGTTTTCACAACAAAACCCACCCAATTGCTACTGAAAACTAAACCAAAACTAGCCCAATCACGTTTCGGGGGGGATCCCCCGATAAAAATCTCATTCCGGTGGGGTAAAATACACGTTTTTGGTGGGGTTCCCCTGGTAAAATTCGCATTTTAGGGGCTAAATATCACGTTATTGGGGTCGCTTAAAACCGCGGACATGAAAAACAACCTGCGGCAACAGTGTTAAGTAGCCCAATTCCGCGGGAAAACCGCGGACTTGGCAACACTGATTGGAAGTGATAAAATGGAAACTTGTTTGCAGGTTTTGGCCTAATACAAAAATATGTCAACTGTTTAAATATTGTGTAAAGTATATCCTATTTTGTCTAAAAGTAATTTGAATGACATTCATTGTTTTCAGCTGTCTATCATAATAGAGACAGAAGAGTCACTGGTCAATGTAAGGCAAATGAAATCACATCAACTGGAAGTGAAAAAATGGATTTCTGAGTTGTTGTTTTTTTTCCTACAAAAAATAGGCTACGTCACAGTCTAATGTTTAAATATTGTGTACAGGACATCCCATTTTGTCTATCATCTGTCTTATAATAGAGACAGGAGAGTTGGTTATTAAGGCAAATGATGATTAGCCTAAGCTATAAACACTTACTAAAAACCACTGATAAGAGGCATCTCTAAAATATCAGATTGTGTGCAATCTACAGACCTGAACCAATATGTTTTACAGATGTTTTACAAACAAAACAGTAGGCTAAGACAGTGTTTCCCAACCGGGGTGCCGTCTGTCGAGAGCAGGGGTGCCGTGTAAAAAATCATTTTTTAATATTTTTAAATTGCTAAAATGTTCAAAAAAGCATCTATTATATAATATCAATTTCTGATGTCGCCAATAATTAGAGATGCACCGAAATTTCGGCTGCCGAAAATTAGTTCACCGCTCAGGTTTCACTTTCACGTGGTGTGACACTCTGCGTATTATCCCGCTATATGCGTGTGTGCTCCGCTCAGCTCCACTCGTATACCGTTCATGGCCTTCTGATTGCCACCATTGATGGACAATTTTTTTTTTATAATATTAAAAATATCTGTATGACATTATATTCTGCAGTTCTTCCCTGTTGTACCGAATATCTATACTGTTAAAAGTATCATATCGAAGTTAGAAATTCAAATATTGTGACAAAATTAATTTTGTAGGGTGCCACAAGTTTGTTAAAATTTCCAAAGGGTGCCGCGACTAAAAAAAAGTTGGGAAACACTGGGCTAAGAAACATCAGTACGCACGCAGATGTCCTCCTGACTACCAGCTATGAAGTTTTGTCCACTGAAGAGGACATTATGTTTTAGCGATTTCTCTGAGACGTTACATGTCACAGTTTTAAATCTGGATGTCGTGTACAGAGCACATTCAGGGCTTTCCAGAGATACCAAATGATTGGATGTTTCACCATGACCACTCCTTCTCTTTGGTCTTTAAAAATGGCTGACATTCATTTAGTGATCAAATGTAACACCCTTATGGAAATATGATAATATTTTGTAATTATCATTTAAATCTGACTAATTGACAAATTGTTTGTCATAAATCAACATCTCAGGAAAATGTTATGGGGTTTCAAATCAAAATATGACCTTCTGTTATGAAACAGGACATCAATTTCATACATGTCCACTGTAGAGGACACCAGGACTTAAAGCATGTTTATTACACATTATGGGAGACACAACAAATGAATAGAGAAAAAATTATATATCAATATTCCTATTAAATATTAGATATTATTATGAAAATCTTGTTAATTATTACTGCCATTATTGCACTTATTTGTTCATTCTATGTTGCCCCAAAAACACATTAATATGCAAATTAGATACAGTTTATAGATACATTGTATATAATGGCAAAACTCGTTTATGGCCATTTTACACACATTTTGCATTAAGAAAAATGTTTTTTAAAAATATCTTTCATAACATAGTTGAGAATCATCTTTATATAAAGTTTGGTATAAAAAAAATGAAAATTGATTTCTGGTTAAAACAAAAATCCCACTCTTTTTGCCTTTTCATGTCTATTCATGTCTTTTTTTTTTTTTTTTAAACAGGAATTTTTAAAGTCCCGATGTCCTCTACAGATGACATGGCATAGCATATGAATAAAATATAATTTTTCCAAAATTTTTCTTATGCTCTAAACAATGTAATGACATGACAACATACTAAATTCACAAAACTGTTTTTTTCCTGGTAGTCAGGCGGATATAACGCAAACTAATGCACATTTTTTGATGTCAGCCGTCACACATGTAATAACCAACACTGCCATCTGCTGGAGAGATAAAGAAGAACAGTTCATATTACTCGCCTATCATCATCACTGATCTGCACGATAAATTCATAGTTTTCATGTGACATCAAAACAAAACTTTCCTCCACTGACCACCTGTTATTTTTACAAAGTTTGTATTAAGTATTAATGTATTAAAACAGTGATATTAAAAGGCCAAATTCAGTAGGCTATATACTTTATTGATGATGCACATTTTGTACAGGCAAGCAGATGGACGCAAAATAGAAACCCAATGCGCAAAGTTTCACAATTTAGCGCATTGCGTTCATATTGCGGGCTCATCTGCTTGCCTATATAAAGTATGTAGGTGTTTACCGAGTTTGATCTCACTGTATCGCTGTTTCTACATTAAGGCACTTGGAGTGTTTTTCAATTTAAACGCTTTAGTATGACCTGCGTTTTTAGTAATTTAATCTAAACTAATCTAAAATAGTAATGGGCTATTTTAGATTAGTTTAGAGTCAACTACTAAAAAAGCTGGTCATAAACACAGTAATGGGCTATTTTAGATTAGTTTAGAGTCAATTACTAAAAAAGCTGGACATAAACACAGTAATGTGCTGTGTTTTTTTACATAGGCCTACATTACGAAACAAATTATATAACAAACATTTTAGGCATGCTTACAAATTACACACCTCCATGCATGATTCGTTTGTCATTTTTGTGGCTCTAGCCATGTGTAAAAATACTTTGTGATGTGTAAAAGCTTATAGCCTACTGTAAAATTCAGTAACTTTATTTTATGCTAATTTTAGATGTCTGTTTGTTTGTTTTTTCAAATACGCAAATAATGCCTTTTTATTTGTATAAAATTGCCTTTTTATTTATATAAATTTAGATTTATGTTGCATAACATACAAAAGACACATGACATTTTCATCATTTCAAGGACAAGTTCTGTTTTCTGCATTATTTCATCATAAGTTTGCAGGCTCTATATCATTATATCACCTTAAGATCCCAATCCTTTTACAGTACCATTATTTTATTTTTTTACAATATACAGTAAATAAAAAGAGAGGGATTGCAGAAATCTCAGCAGTAAGTTCTGTTCCAAAGAACTACCAATTTACAATCTTGAGCAAAAAAAAAAAAAAAAAACTTCAAAACTAAAGGACAAAAATTCTTAACATTTATTTAGTCATAAATTCATCATTAATTAGTCTTAATGTAATTAATTTACACTTAAACACATTATTATTTCTCTGAAAGTATGTTTATAATCTAACAAATATTTAGACCCAATGTTTTTCATACAAATCACTTGTTGTTTACTAACTCATCCACTAGATGTCGCCATAAGCTGCTTTAAAATCAAACGCTGTTCTAATTTACTCCTTCACGGAAATCAGTTCCCTATCTGTCGGTCACTACGAGTTATGTCTTGACGACGTAGGAGGAAGTAAACCCCCTTTTGTCGTCACGACATAACGTCTCCGTTCCCTCCATCAGCGAACGAGGGTTACGTACGTAACCGAGACGTTCCCTCAAAAGGCCATATAGCATATCTCAAATAACCACAATATGTGGTGTTTCACACTTCCGCATAATGAGACCATTCTATACAGGGATCTTATAAACTGATGAACCAACAAATAAAACATGTTTCCAAAGAGAAAAGCAGATGATTCAGAGTAGATTTACATATAAAAAGCCTTCTGTGAAAGGTCTGAGAGATTATTTGCATGAAGCTGACAGGCGGTTGAAGGGAATGGAGGGTAACACGAGGAGATGTTTCCGAAAAACTGAAGTAACATGGTGACAGGGCCATAATTCACCTGCCTCCAGCTTGATTTGGCTGTACAATTCAGCCGTGTTTATCTATATAGCCATTTTACATTGAAGGAAACATGGAGGACAGATGCTATAGATTGAAGTCAATCAAATTTCAAACTGCATCCGATGCATGAAATGTTTTTAAATGAAAAGAAAATCCTTATAAATGGTTTGAGAAGAGCCGAGTTGTATAGATTGAGACATGGTTTGAGCACAGATCACAGCATGGAAAAAAAAAAAAATTCAGTCTTTCTATTGAAAAGCTACATTGATTGACCACTAAATTTGATTAAATGTCTATGGTGGTTACAGCCCTGATTGTACACAACATCATCCATTAGCCCTAAAATACTTTATTCGAAGACTATGAACATTTCTATACCATTTCACCCAGTGACATTTTTCTCTTTAATTGTTTCAAAGGGTCCTGAAGCATGTCTTCAGAGACAGGGGGAAAAAAGAAAAAACAAAACCTGTGGGGAAGTTGGTTACTGTTGGCACACAGACCTTTTTAGTCATACAGAAGTGTGATGCGATACGAAACTATGATGAATTTGTGATTTGCCATATTTGGATATTAAGGGATTTGCAAGAAACACACCATAAATATTTATGCATTTTTGCTCAATGAAACACTGGAATAATGTTTCCCGTTCCAGAAACTGATAGGATCTGCAGCATCAACAACAGAAGCGGAAAATCCACAGCGTGCCACCCACTCATCAGCCCGGAAGGAGGCCAGCTGAATGAAACAGACAGTCTGTGCAAGGCAGCTTCAACTTTACATTCTGCAGGGTGAAATACAGGTAACGGAGATGTTTCATACCGACAGAAACATTCTTTTTTTCTTGTTTACTCTCCGCCAAGAGAAGAACATAATTGCAGATGAAAGATGTTTGTTTCAAATGACAGGAGCGTATACATACAACAATGTGAATCATTCACTCCTGGAAGTGTTTTGAAATGTAAATACTAAACGTCTGCATTCAGAAAAAAACAGCTTGTCTCAGCAAAGCCAGGCTGGGAGGTAAACATATCATGAATTCATAAAAGTGTGGCATTTCAATCCTTGCAGAAGTTCTTATACAATGTCTAAGATGCCCAGGCCATGTTTCTGCCTGGCATGGAAATTATGCATGTACTGTAATGCACTCATCAAACCCCCGGAAATACTGAGCTATCCATCACTTATGGCTATTCCTAAAGTGTTCATTTGTATTCATAGTTTGCTGCAATTCTCACTTTTGGCCTTTTTTCCGCACCCCCATTTTTTCTTTAATTTGTTGTTCACACAGAGAGCTGATCTTGCAGCTTCTGGCATAGCTCGATTGTAAAGGATCCATCAACGTTTTTGTCAGGATTATATAATGAACTGTTACACCAGGCCTCTCCACATCTATACCAAGTCTGACCATTAATCAAAATCTTCAAAACACTAGTGTTTACATCAAGCAAACGTTTACTTCTAACACACTGCTTATTGTACACCGAGCTGATAGACAGTTTGCTTGGACCTGCCTCAATTTTTTTTTTCTCAATTTAAGAGTAAAAGAATTTTTGATCGATATACATATGCTTTAGTAAAAACGTGAATTTTCTAGATGGAAGACAGGGAAAAAATAGGTTATAGTCAAAAAAATAATCATTCTCATGTTTACAGTAAAATGTGTGAAATAAAGTTTTTACATTCACTTTATATAAAAAAGTAAGAAGTTTATATGGTTGATTCACCCATTTACTTACATTAATATGTGTTTAGAACCCCTTTTTTTTGTTTTTATCACTGTGAAAAATGAAAGATGTTTAGCAGAATGTTCACACTGCTTATTTTCTGCACAATAAAAGTGAATGAGGATGGAGTGAGATGGTCTGGTTTGACACATCTGCATGCAAATAATATGCTGCTAATAATATACTGTAATATACTGAATGTAATGTTTTGACAATGATGACAAATATCACTGGTTGTTGCATATCTTGTAACCAGTCGCAACATATCCAGTTTGAATATATGGAAGTGCAAATGAGATTTTGAAGAGTGGATTTTGTGTGTGTGTATGTGTACATATGTATGTGTGTGTGTGTGTGTGTGTGTGTGTGTGTGTGTGTAAATAACTTAAATTTCAGTCTCTTCCTGACACAAAGGTATTGTTTTGCTTTAGGAGACTTGGAATATTGGACATTCTGAGTCATATGGAGCACTTTTTTGTCTTTTGGAGCTTGACAGCTCATCATGAAATTGTATGGTAAAAAAGCAGCGTCAGCATTCTACTAAAAGTCCTTTTCTGTTTCATGGAAGAAGAAAAATGATAGGGTTCTGACCACCATGAGGGTAAGTAAATGATGACAGAATTGATATTTTTGGGGTGAACTTTCCTCCTATTGTTGTATTTTACATAGAAGGTTTTAAACATGAGCAGGGCACAAACTCTGGACAGTTTGGGTCAGGGATGAATACATGGGAACTTCATCATGCACTCCATCATTCCAGCTGCATCACTTACCACAATCCCGGGAGCATCATTTACATGATGTTACTGTAATCATTCACACCACCGCAAATGGTCAATCAAGACAAGAAGTCTGTAAGCTAGTGCTGGAATTAACCGTGAAGAGGAGGGAGACAGCAGTTATAACCACATCCCCCTGCCCCCCAAACCACTGCTTAAACTACACTTATATGTAGCACATAGTGAAACGAGCATCTAAGACACAAAACTTTCTCCCCTTGGTTTGCAGTTTATTTTTAGTCTACAGAAGTGAAAAACCAAGACATGCAAAATAAATGGAAAAAGGGTTAATTTGTGTAGGTGGAAATTTAAACACAAATTTAGAAAATTAGATCAAAAAGGTCATAGCTGAGAGACTGCAGTGTGTGGGAGTGGAAAAGAGAAGAGATTTGAGACAGAAGCATGTGATCTTACTCTTCTCATCACTAGTGACTCAACGCATGTGTAAAACTCTCGCACTGACACACACTCACACCACCTCTGACCTTTGACCATGTCACTTTGACATATCCGGCTAACTATGTGACTGTGTGACTGTGACAAGGCAGACCTGCATTTTTAATGAGCACAGTGTGAAGCATAGTTGATCGGGGAGAGTTTGAGGAGCTGAAACTCAATCTGAAAGTGTGATCAAATATTTCCACATCTCTGCTACAAAAATAGTTTTAAACATCTACTTATCCATATACTTGGTAAATTAATGTTACATGAAGGCTGTTGTTACATCCTAGCCCACAACTGGCATGGGTTAACACTAACAGAAAACAGTTTGTGTAATCTATTGTAGTATATAGAAAATACACCAAAAACTGTATATAGGAATTATTTTAATAAAAATTTTGTCAACACTGTAAAACCTTGTTACAGTGGCAGCTATGATTTTAACTTGGTGGTTTCTGTGGTTCAGCTCTGGCAGAAATTCACCATTTAAAAAATGGTAACAATGCGGTTGTATTTGACTGTATTCACTATAAGTCACAACTTATAAAATATATTTTTCATAAAGACATATACAGTATGATATATAATGTATATATCATTACATAAATACATACATACATAAAACACAAAATAGCCCTAAGCACATAACAGATAACTGTTCACTTTTTAACTACTCTATATACAAACTATATATATATATATATATATATACACACACACATATGTATGTATGTGTGTGTGTGTGTGTGTGTGACCCTGGACCACAAAATCAGTCATAAGGGTCAATTATTTGAAATTGAGATTTATACAACATCTGAAAGCTGAATAAATAAAGCTTTCCATTGATGTATGGTTTGTTAGGATAGGACAATATTTGGCCAAGATACAACTATTTGAAAATCTGGAATCTGAGGGTGCAAAAAAAAAAAAATTCTAAATATTGAGAAAATCGCTTTTAAAGTTGTCCAAATGATGTTCTTAGCAATGCATATTACTAATCAAAAATTAAGTATTGATATATTTACAGAAGGAAATTTACAAAATATTTTCATGGAACATGACCTTTACTTAATATC